>NW_007252334.1:440328-460432 GCF_000164805.1 Carlito syrichta
ACTCACCTTGGCCTCCCAAAGTGCTGGGATTACAGGCTGAGCCACCGAGCCTGGCCCAAAGTCCCTCTTTCTAAGAAGACTTTTGAGAAATTCAACTGGGCAAAGATGTCTGGTGTTAGTTTTAAACACACAAATAAGTCCATTTCTAACACTACGGGTTGCTGTTCTTTTTTTTTTTTTGAGTTGGTGTCTCACTCTGTCATCCAGGCTGGAATACACTGGCACAATCAACCTAGCTAGGCATCGTTCTGATTTCAAGTTATAGAAATAAGAGGCAGGCAATCCGTGTTCAAACACCAATGTGAGGCGCTCTTGAGAAGAGGGAAACATTGAACATCCAGACCTGCTTTTTACTTTCTTTAACTACAAGGTCCTGGTGAAAAACTAATCCATGTGCAATATATTCAATCACGAAGAAAAAGCAAGTATGTTCCCCTGAGTTCTCGTCATCTGGCTAGCAACAAAATGGTGTATTAATATATCCCCATTTCCTTTAATTTCTCTACGGCCGAAAATTACTTCCAGACCGTATCTTTTTCTTTGGTTTCCATTTTCATCTTACATGAAACTCCCTCCTCCTGGAGTAAAAAGGAAAGAAAAGAAAGCATCATATTTTAAATATAACACCAAAAACATAAAATTCAACCACAGCATCTGGGTCTGAGCAGATAAATAAATCAATAATGTGTAAAACCAAAAATAATGTAGCAAAATCAAGCTAAAAGTTGGGTCTATAATACAGGCTCTGCCTACCATATAGAAAGAAACTTCTGGATAATCACAAGACACCTGAGGACGTAATTCTCAGTCCCACACAACAGACTCAACGAAGGTCAGAGAGTTAGGAAGAGACTGGGATGAGAACTTGGGTCTTTTGGCTTCTTGTTAGCCCAGTGCTTGTTCACACTCTCCCCACCCCCCTTCGTATTTCCTTAAATAAACACTAACTGGCAAATAATGATAATTTTGTTTAAACATGTAACTGAGCATACCATAAATACCCTCACTCATCTCATTAAAAAGTATATATATGCATATATATTTTATTTTAAAGATGTGGGTATAATTCAGGATTAGGCAGATAAGTGGTTATCATACAGATAAAGTTTGGGCCTCCCTTTGTTCCCCACTTCCCCTGGTTTGGGAATCAGGTATATATATATTTTTTTACCAAAAGAGAAAAATCACTCAGCAGTGAGCAGAAACTTTCTAGCAGTATCAACACTGACACTGAAACTACCCAGAGAAATCACTCAAACCACCACCAGGGAACTGGTAATAAAACTCCCACACTCACATTCATGCTGTTTATGTAATAATTAGAAACACCCTCCAATGACCTACCCCCCAAAAAAGGCTGTTGGTTAGATGTTTTCATGACTCAATGAACCATCAGGCACCTGTACAAATTAGATTCCTCCAAATATTAAGAAAAGTGAAGGGGAAATACTAAGTGTCCATATCGGTTGTTGGACCAGACTCTTAAAAAGAATTAACGGCCGGGTATGGTGGCTCATGCCTATAATCCCAGCACTTTGGGAGGCTGAGGTGAGAGGACTGCCTGAGCCCACGGGTTCAAGACCAGCCAGGGCAACTTGGCAAGACCTCATCTCTACCATAAATCAAAAAATTAGCCGGGCATGGTGGCGTGTGCCTGTTGTTCCAGTTACTTGGAGGGCTGAGGTGTAACTACCCAACGAATGATTTGTTGGAAAAAATGAAGAAATGAACCACCAAAATTAACACGAAGCACAAGAATTAGATGTCACTTCATTAGCTTAAATACTTACCTGAAATTGGCACGTTGGGACTTTTGTAAACACAATCGAAAAATAAATGGCAGTAGTTACTACCCAGAGGCAGAGAAATGGAAAAGCTTTCAATCATTTCTTGTGGCTCTGGGCTTTTCCAATTCAGTTCAAGCCCAACGCTCAGTCTGCATGCAGGCAATTCTAAGTGGCCTCCAGTGCTCCCTTCTAGAGTTGAAGCCATGAGAAACCCATTTGATTTCCACTTACTGTCAACTCTCGTGGTTTCTCTCAAGAGGGGTTCTGCTGCCCCACGCCCACCCTGTCTAGGTGCTGTTCTCAATTATCTTCCTTCTGGTTTTCCATCAAAGCCCTCAGTCCTCATTACAAAGATTGAAGCTGTCTGACCAGCAGCGAGTCCCACAGATGAGAGCACCTAACCGCTCTGTCTTGACTCTTGTGGGATCCCAGGTGCCTTCACCTGAGCCTCCAGCAAAGCTAACTCTGGAAAGAATTTTTTCCTAGCTCTGAGAGTAATCGGTAGTCCATCACTCTCTTCATCAGCCCCCACACGGTTCACTCACATTCCCACAAGCAAACCAAACTCTGTTGAGCATCAATTTGGAGCACAGAGAAAAGGCTGTGCTTTGAGCAGGCTGGCTCCTTCCCAAGCTAAACACACTTATGTAAATCTGACTCCATTACCGCCACAGCCTGCACACGTACGGGGCGCCCAGCTTTTCCGGAGGTGAGCTTATGTTTATCCACTGTCAAGGGGTATTTCCCAGTCAGCCTCTCCTCCCCCCGTGGAGACTGGCTGCAACCACCCTACCCCCCACCCAGGCAACCAAATGTGACATCAAAGGAGCCCCCAGAGTGGCCATCTGTCCCTGCCATGCCAATGTTTACGCAACATGGGCAGGAGAGGGACAGGCCAGGGAAGGCTCCAGGGTGCCCCTGCTCCATCAGACCCAAGGCACCAACATCCCAGGCCGTATGTGCCATAGAATGAGGCAATGAAACAAAGTCTTCAATCTAAGCTGGAGAGAGCCCTGCTTCCTAAAGAGAAAGATGAAACTGCTTAACTTTGCCAGGGGTATTCAAAGAATCAGCTTGATACATTCACCTGTGCATGAGCATATGAAAATACAGTGAGGCCAGTCACAGTGGCTCACACCTGCAGTCCCTGCACTTTGGAAGGTTGAGGTTAGAGATCACTTGAGACCAGGAGTTCGAGACCAGCCTGGGCACATGACAAGACCATCCCCTTACAAAAAAATTAGCTGGGTGTTTAAAAATTAGCTGGGTGTGGTGGCACACACCTGTAGTCCCAGCTACTCAGAAGGCTGAGGTGGGAGGATTGTATGAGTCCAGGAGTCTGAGGCTGCAATAAGCTATGATCATGTCACTGCACTCCAGCCTGGGTGACAGAGCAAGACTCTGTCTCCAAAAAAATAAATAAATAATGTGAGTCCCACTTTTGTGGTTTTTCAAATATTACCCACCCCCACCCAAAAAGTCACAGCTAAACATGGTATTTCTAGCAACAATGACTTTAACAAATTAAAGAACAGTGAGGTGCTAAGAGAAACTGCCTAGTGTAGAAAAGGCAAAGAAATGAACTCAAGAGTCTCCGAATTCTAGAATTACTATGACCATCAGACATCATCTGTCTATATCTGAACTGAAGGTCAAGATGCATGGGTTTAGAAGTCAGAGAAAACACAATGACTCTAGTCAAGATACTTGGGTTCCATCGACTAGACTTAGAGACAAGAATATGCACGTGCCAGAGGGGCTTTGAGGTTCAGTCATGCCTTCTGTAGAGAGGATGCAGCAGAGAGCCACACAGTGGGGGCTCAATGTGTGCATCTTCAATTCCAGCCTAGCCCTCTTTCCACTACCTTCTGGGAGCGGTGGGGGAAAGACACACACAAGGACGCAGAGGGTGTCTAAGTCAGCAAAAGTGGAGAGAGACATCTCTGTGGAGCCTTTGGCTGGCCATGAGCTAAAATGCAGCTCACTAAGTCTGCAGAGGACAATCCCTCCTGTTATCTTTCAAATGGAGGGAGGAGGGGAAGATGGCTGCCGTGTTTCACCTGCCATGTACATGATATCTACGTCCCAAGTATTAAAGGAGAATCCATATTATTCATCACATAAATTTGCTTAAATTCCCTTAGTGGGGAAGATGGGCTCGCCACCGTGCTTGGAGCCAAGAGATGACACATGCATTCTATGATTCAATTTGAACAGCTGCAATGTGAAAATACACACACAGGCTCACACAGAAACAGGCTAACAATTTTTAGATTTACCCCTCACTTTTTTTTTTTAAGTTTTGCTCTTTAACCTCATTATTTCCCTTCACTCACAGAACCCGGAAACAAGTTTGACGTTTCTTTGGACAGCTCTGACCGGGTTTTAATTAATCCCGAAAGAATCCCTAAACACTAGCTATGTGGTACAGGGCACACTCGCAGCTCTCAGGGATTCACAATCCTGCTGAGGGAGAGAGAAGATCCGGAGGACAACATCGGAGCAACAACGCTGGTTCTGTGGAGCAAAACTGGCGGGGCTGGGACAGTCTAGCAAGGCAGTGAGTAGGAGCTGAACTTGAGCTGACCCTGGAAGAGAGGTAAAGCCTGAATCGACAGAGCTGGCAGAAGGCCATTCGAGGGCAACACGACAAGGATGGATGCCCCCAAGACAGGACTCAGGAAGGTTGTTTCTGTTAGGCTCTATAGCCACTCACACAGCAAACACTTGCTAAGCATGCTATGGCATTCACTAGAATCCACACTGAGGCAAGTATAAAGAGAAGTCCAGCCAGCCTGAGCAACAGAGCGAGACCCTGGCTCTACCCTCACCCGCCAAAAAAAGGAGCCAGGAGTGGTAGCACATGTCTGGAGTCCCAGCTACGCAGGAAATTGAGGAGGAGGGATCACCCGAGCCCAGGAAGCCGAGCCCACAGTGAGTCGTGATCCTGCCACTGCACTCCACCTTGGCGACACAGTGAGACTGACTCATAAACACATAAGTAAATAAAAATTTAAAAATAATAAACAATGAAGAGAAGTCCAAGTAGCTCACTTCAGAGGAACTCACAGCAGCTCAGTGGTTAAGAGGACAGACTCCGAAGCCAAGCTTTCTGGGTTCAAATCATAGCTTTCCACTTCGCGATGTTGTTATTTAAGTCAGAGGTGAGCAGTCATGTTTAAATTTTTTTTGTCAGGAAGCATTTCCAGAGAAAACCAGTTGGAAAGTAGACAGGGAGGGGAAGGAGGGTGGGGTGGAGAATGACAACACACATTGGAGGGAAAGAAGGGGTAGGGCTCTCCAGAGACAGGATAGATGTGGCCTTAGAGGTGACCTGGAATATGTTCACCCTCTTTGGGGTTAGCCCTTGCTAAGGCTAAGGATGGCCTGGGGGGGTACAGGATTTCCAAGTACTTAGTCAAAGGGGATCCAACCCCCAGGGCGGCCCTCCAACAAAGAGGTAGGCATGAAAATGCAGGTGGAAAGAATCTGCTAGAAAGGTGAAGGGGACCCAAAGGGATAAAGACAGAATATGAAAAGCCTGTGCTCCAAAGGGTTAATTGTTGTTTTTAGTATTTTTTTACCCCTTGAAACCAAATTATGATAACATAATGTGATGTCAACCTGGAAAAAATGGTTTCCACAAGCTGCTGCGAACATTCAGAGAAAGAGTGACTGAGCTGTGGGTTTGGACTCGGGCGTGGAACAACAGGTAAGACTGGAGGAACAAGTCACAGCAGGACCCGCAAAGCAGGACCGGGGATGCTGGGTGGGAAACCTGCAAACTACAGCAGTGGCATCTCAGAAGGCATCTGCCATGCTGGCTCTTTATGGAGTCAGTGGTTGCCTATTTTGTTCCAATTCTGGACCGACCTGGTAGATATTAAATAATGCAACATGATGTCACCTATAAACAGGGTTGGGAGGGTTTGTTCAAGACAGGAAGGCAAAGTTGAAAAGAACAAGAATGGCTAGGCGTGGTAGTTCACGTCTGTAATCCCAGCACTTTGGAAGGCCAAGGCGGGAGATTGCTTGGACCTAGGCATTCTAGACCTGCCTAGGCAAAATAGCAAGATCTCATCTCTACACACACACACACACACACACACACACACACACACAAATTCCAGGTGTGGTAGTGTGCACCTGTAGTCCCAGCTACTCAGGAGGCTGAGGCAAGAGGATCACCTGAGCCCAGGAGGTCCAAGCTGTGGTGAGCCGTGATTGTGCCACTGCACTCCAGTCTGGGCGACAGAATGAGACCCCAACTTATAAATAAATAAATAGACAGATAGCTAGAATAAATAAATAAGGAAAAGAACAAGAGCAACTTCGTATAGCTAGAAAGCCCCTTTTGGTCTAACCTTTTCCCCCTAGGAAGCAAATGGGGACTGCACGGGCAGACGTCACTGTGTCCACGAGGCAGAAGGGAAGCAGGAGAGCACACAGCCCTTTCTGCTGGAATTCCCTAGAAGAGCTTGGTGCCACATACGGGAAGTAGGGAAGGTGTATGGGCAGCATAGTTCTTCTCTCAGAGTGGCTGTGCATACTGCACGGGGACCACTGGATCCTTGCCTGTCGTGCAATGAAGACATCCAGCTTCACTGCCTCAGCGAGGAACCCGTAACCAAACCCACTTCACAGTTTAGGTAAAGGCTCATTCTCTGTCATTAAAAGTAACATGACCACACGTCCAACAGCCCCCAAACAATCACGTTCTGATACCAAGTTTCCCCAGTTGCGATTCAAATCAATACTTTCTTCCCCTTTCTAGTATCATGGGCGCAGGCAAAGGAGAAGTCAGCAAGAGGTAGGATGAGTCCCCTCAGCAGTCCCCAAACAATGCAACCACAAGAACAAGTCAATAAGAATAGGAAAGTTTCCTGGGAAACCAATTTCAAACCCTCCATTGCAAGTGGGGAGAACTGGTAAACTTTCTCCCACCAAAATAAGAGTCACCAATCATGAACTTCCCAAATGGGAAGTTGTCCCAAAATGGGTGGATTTGGGCAGGCCCGTGAGATTTTAAAAGCTGAAATCCTCATTTCCCAGCCTTCTGCAAATGCCACACTTACCCCATCAGAAACAGAAAAGGTTTTGTCAAGATCTCCAAATGTGCCATCTGCAGGGGACACGCACGTCCTAAGTGAGACACCAGGATTCAGAGTGTCATGGTCCCAATCCTCCTCTTCCTCCTCCTCCTCTTGGGTTTCAAGTCAAGAACAGTGGGCCTCAGTCCACAGTGGTTGTACCTAGAAGAGCAGACGTAAGAAAGTAATAGGTTTTGTGCTTTTTATATATCTTTAGAGATTGCAAGATCATCCTCAGAAACATCCATGCGATAACATAAGAAAAGTACTTAGTATGCTATAAACACTCAATACATTAGTATTCCATATTGGTATTTTAATAAGCAACCAGTATTTTAATAATCAAAGAAGCATTGAACAGGTCTTCACTCAACCATGGTTTTGTAGAAAGCACCTTGGAGTAAGGCTTCATACCCAGCAAAATCTCATCGTTTATGGAAACATGGCATTCCAAGGTACTGGATAAAGGCTCTATGATTCAGTACAAGATCTCTCAAATTTACACTGAATCATGAAACGATCGCAACTTTCCAGAAGTACTGAGTTTTACCAATGAAAGTCAAGTTAATACTTGCTTTCAAGCAACAGCATCAAAATAAACTGGAGAATCGGTGTTGCAAAATACTTATGAAAACTACGCTTCCTTGTTCTCCATTCTCATAAAAGCAACAGCTAGAACACAACAGCACCACTGGGTCATAGTGGACAGGCCAGACCAGGTGCAGCGAGTCCATCTATCTTCTCTGAAAGTAAATCCACACTCCAGGCTGATTCACTGCACAAAAAGTAAACCAAGACTTGCTCCTCGGGCACAGCAGAATGACTTTAGCACAGCATCCACCTTCAAGCAAACAAAGCCTTTCTCCCCACCCCCTCCCCTTGCAACCCCTCCCCATCCTCAGTACAGCCTCTGGCAATACTAGAGGTATACTCATAAATAAATGCTAACTAATGATGCCATGTCTTCCCAATTACCTTGTTCAAGGGAGAAACCCTACGAAAAACAGATGTCTCGGAGTTTGGCAACTTTAATAATGCTATATTCCTTTGTGGGGAATATTCACCAGTCAGTCTCCTCTACCCTATACTTTTATTTTCCTTTCTTCGTCGCAACCTCAACCATAATACTAAACAATCAATACTTCCCCCAAAGTACTTAGGAACTCCAAGTTCTGGAAAACATTCTAAGAAAATGCAATCGCAATACAAAGAAAGCTGCTATGGTCGTCAACAGCACCATCTAGCTCCAAGTTAAATATATTATTTTTATTTTTAGAGTCAGGCTCTCATTGTGTTGCCCAGGCTGACCTCAAACTCCTGGACTCAAGCGATCCTCCCAACTCAGCCTCCCAAGTAGCTGGGACCAGCTCCAAGTTAAGTTCCTAAGGACCTAAATTTAACATATTTTGTCTTTATAGAAGCAACCCACTAACTTACATCCCAATCTCTGCCAAGTTTTGGGCTTTGTACTCATTTCATTTCCATACTAAAGGTAGCCACCTCCCCTTTCCAAAAAAAAGAAAGAAAAGAAAAAACAGAGTAGTGAGATCCTTAAGAAGATAAGATAAACTGGGGATGAGGAGGAATCTAGGAAAGGTAAAAATTGCAGAGGAGAAATACACAGCCAGTTTACCACCAATGAACTAGGATAGCAGGATGAAAATACTGAAAATATAGAAAGTGATCCTGGTAACCCCACTTGCCAATAATGAAGAGAGAACAAATGAGAGAAGGAGCTTTGTTTTAGTCTAGTGCAATCAATCACTTCACCTTTCTAGAAGGTAGGCCCTGAGTGAGGTGGTGAGTTGGGAGGGATGACAAGAAACCGCAGGAGGAGAAAACACTCAATGTACTACTAAGTGCTTGCTTTGTGTCCAACCAGGACTAGGAGCCTTACATGAATATTCATATTGAAATCGCATTATTCCTTGAATTCTCATATTGAGACTCCACAATCCCCACCCACTCACCTACCCACCATAAGCAGTATTCATTATTTCCATCTCACAGTTAAAGAAAGTCTAAGTTCCTCAAACATAAGAGAGGTTAGGCAACTTCCCTGAGGCCACCCAGCCAAAAGTGGCAAAGCAGGAATTCAAAGCCAGGTCTTTCTGACGCCAGTATCCTTGATCTCGTCCTGCCCCAGACTCTAGCTCTGTGAAAACTGTAAAATGCTCACACTTATGCATTAAACATAGCCCACAATGAAGCATTTCTTCCTCAGTCATTTTGGCAAATTTGTTATGCTCTTGCATGAGGTAAATTGATATTACCAAGTGGGTCAAAAGTACCTACAATTCACATGAAATTACCAGTAGTCTCATGCAAATTCTAGTTAGATGTTTCCAAAACAATTTCACAGGGTGTGGCCTCAATGAATACACAAAGCCCACCTTAGAACAATTCTGCCCAGTGTATTCAGAAGGTATGTTTCAATAAAACTGAAAAAACCAGAATCTTATGTCAAACACAAAGATAAACACACAGTGTCTTCCTCCTTACAGTCAAGGGACTCAGTTGCTTATTTCCAAAGACCATTTTAAAACCTTTTCTAACAGAGTTCCACAGGATAGAATTTTTTAAATGCATTAAAACTCAAGAAAGGAGGTGGCCTTTGTGCTTCAATTTAAAATTCAAACAAAAACCAAAGTGGTTCTTCCAAAAGACCAATAAAAACAATACACCAGTAAGTCTGATCAAGAAAAGGCACAAATAATCGATGCCACGAATGAAAAATGAAAACATTTCTACAGATGCTTCAGTATTTGAAAATGTTATGAGAAAATATCATGTTCAATTTTATAAACTTAAAATTTTACATAAAATGAAAAATTCCTATAAAAACTAGTTACTAAGACAAAACACTTGTAACGTTCCAATACCTATTAAACAAATTGAATCTACAATTTTTTTAAAAAGACAAACAATCGGGTGTGGTGGCATGCCTGTAGTCCTAAGTACTCGGGAAGTTGAGGCAGAAGAATCACTGGAGCCTAGGGGTTTGAGACCACCCTGGGTAACATAGTGAGACCCCAGTCTTAAAAAACAAATAAATAAATAAAATTTAAAAATACAAACATCCAGAGCCAAATCAAATTATTTACTGGGAAAGGTGATGAGACCATATAAAAAATGATATTGAAATTGTCACTTTCTCTCAAACCTACGAGGATGGTCATAGAGGTCATATAGAAGCAGTAACCCCAATTTCAGATGTCTGCATGATAATGATGTCTTCTAACATTCCCATGTGACAATATCTAAAAACCTTTGCTCTATGAATAATGCAGTCTCCTTTTCCTAGATAGGAATTATTGTTCCATAAAACTCCGTCTATTAGTCAGTTTCACCAACACTATCACAAGATTCAATTTGCTTGTCTTTCCTGTTGAGTGAGTTGCTAAAGGTTCCTTGGGGGTGGGGGAGTAGGGCACAGGCCTCGGGTCAGCATCAAGCTCACATCTGTCTAGGTCCCTTCTCGAGCCCCAGACGAGCTAGAACTCAGGGCTCTTGCAGGTTACAGCCCTGGATCAAGCAACCCTGAGACATGTCGGGTTGGCTTAAAAACCATTTCCTTTACATCTATCTACATCTTTCACTTCAAGGAAGCCAGTGGGTCACAGCAAGCTAAGTAAACTGTGGCCCCAGCAACTTTTCCTCTAACTCCAAAGTTCAAGAAGAGATATGCTGAGAAAGCCAGGCTATTCCACTTTGATATTAGAAAAATAGTAAGATCAGCTACTAACATTCTCCTAATTATACCCACCCCACACCTGGGAGAAACACTCGCAAAATAAATAGTTGGTTCGCTATAAACATAAGAGCCACACAGTTCTCCACCTTCAATTCTGCCCTAAAAGTAAAGGCAGAAAATTCTTCTGAAGAATTAGCTTACAGCCAGGCTCAGTGGCTCATGCCTGCAATCTCAACACTTTGGGAGGCCCAGATGGGAGGATTACTCAAGCTCAGGAGTTAGACACCAGTCTGGGTAACATAACGAGACCTCCCCTCTACCAAAAAAAAAAGTAAACATTGGCCAGGCGTGGTGAGGTGCACCTGTAGTCCCAGCTACTCTGAGGTTGTGACCGAGGAAGAATTGCACGATCTGTCACTGTACTCCAGCCTGGACCACAGTGAGAGACCCTGACTTAAAAAAGAATTAGCATACCAAACAAAAGTTCCAAATACTGGTGTATTATTAAGCTGTTGATCAGCTATTCAGACATGAATGAAGTGGAACAGATAACCGTTAACTCTAAAACTCCCATCTGACCTCTGTACAGTGAGCAAAAAACTACACAAGCCCCAACCGGCTCCAGGCTCGAAATAAAACCTAGAGAATATCTGTGAGAAGCTTCACTTGGGCCAAGCTTATCCAAGTTTATCCGCTGCTGGGACATATTAAGAGTCATTTTCAAGATCCCAACCCCCAGGGCCACCCTCCACCCCAAACTTCCTCTCCACACCCCACCCGAAATTGACTTGGGCAATCAATCCAAAGATAAACCAGCTGTCCCAGAAAGACCCACATTTTTCAAAAAGAAAGGGGAAAAAAAAATCCAGATAGGCAAATAACACCTCCGCAGCTGGGAACCTCGAGCTCAACTCATTTACCCAGACGCCAAATTCAGGAGAAACCCGAGACTTCCGACGCCCCACGCCGGAACTCCCAGTCCAGGTGCCCGTCGGGCGCCACGGCTTCCGAATATCCCTTCGCAATCTCTTCCCACTCGAACCCCAAGCCTCACAGCGGGTTCACTTTCAACACCACAATTACCCAACGCGCAGCGGGGCAGCCCCGGGCAGAACGCACCGTGGGTGGGTGGCCTGATCCCGCAGTCCACCTCCCCCGCCCCAGACGCCCCGCAGCCCACGGGACGATCCCGGGTGACAGCAGGCAAGGGGGAAAGATGAGGCGCGTTCAAAGCCCGAACGCCTTTCCCCGGGAGCCCTAACCCACGTCCCCTGCGTCCCCGGCAGCTCCGCCGGCAACGCGAGCGCCCCAGGGCGCACCGTGGAGACAGGGCTCCAGAACTCAGGGCGGGGGCTCCGGGCGCACGGGATTCTCCCCCGCCACCCCACGCCCCAGCGGCACAGCCCGGGGCTCCCACCTGTCCCGGCCCAGAGCCGCACTCCGCCGCGTCCCCGATCCCCCCGCAACAAAGAGATTCGCCCGGGAAAGAGTCGGTTTTGAAACCCAAGCTCACCCCAGCTCGGCGAGGCGCACACGTTTCTCCCGTCCGCCTTCACATCTCTCAAACTTCCAGTAACAGAAATGAGGAAGCAGCAGCCGTCCCGGCTGCTGGCAGAGGGAGTGGGTGTAACTTGCGAAGTTTCGTGCTATGATGAATCTGGTCACTTGGGTGTGTTGGAGAGGGCTGGTCGCTCCTCCCTTCCCCCCTCCCACCATCACCTCCCTCCTCTCCGCCTCCTTCTCCAATTTAATGCTCCCCTCTGGCATTCACAACGCCAGGAGCTCAGGCCGGCTGTCACTCAGAATCCCAGCAGCCAGCCCACCACATCCTGGGGGGAAATTTATTTCAAACAGGTCTCAACCATTTTACAGATGAACCTGGTCGCCCTGCTCCCAGCCTAAGTGCCTGTCAAATGTTTTTCTGACAGCACACGGCGAGAATGCAGTGTCTATTACAGGATTTAAAAGGCCACAAATGTTACATAACTGCTCCCCACCAGCCCTTCGCGGGTAGAATACAGGTAGTTAACCAAGTGCAGACCTAGCTCCTAAACATCTATTTTAAAAGAGCGGAGGGGGTCCGGGAGGAGGAGGGTTAGGGTTCAGAAGCTACCTACAGGGCACAATGTTCACTACCTGGGAAATGGGCCACCTGAGACCTAATCCCCACCACTACACAATACGTCCGTGTAACGAACAGCCATGTGGACCCCCAAATCTAAAATAAAAGAAGAACCTAATAGTAGGGAGGAAAGGAAAATAAAATCTTTTCAATTTAAAAATAAATAAAAAGAGGGGAAGCAGAAAAACAAAACGCAAACTTTCAACTGGCTATCTTTTAAACAAACTTTCAGATACAGAAACATATATTTGAAAAGAATATAATGAACACCCAAGTGCCCACCATGCAGCAAAAACGTTAAAATTACCAAGATAGTTGAAGCTATCTGTGAACTCCTTTCTTACTGAAATAGGGTCTTCTTTCCCTTCCCCTAGAAAGAAAACTGCCGTAAATTTGATTTCCCATGAGGGATTTTTCTATCACAGCGTCTAAAAAATTTTAAGGAAAAATGCTAGCTTAAAAGTTCACCAGAAGCTGAGTGCAGAGGCTCACACCTGTAATCTCAGTACTTTGGGAGGCTGAGCAGGAAGAAAAGCTTGAGCCCAGGAGTTTGAGACCAGCCTGAACAACACAGTAAGACCTCCCCATCTCTACAAAACTCAAAAAAAATAAGCCAAGTGTAGTAGCAGGAGCCTGGAGTCCCGGCTACTTCGGTGGCTGAGGCAGAAGGATCACCTGAGCCCAGGAGGTAGAGGCTGTGGTGAGTGGTGATCATGCCACTGCACTCCAGTCTGGGCAACAGAGTGAGACTCTAACTCAAAAAAAGAAAGAAAAGAAAAACTTCACCAGGGAGCAATCCAATGAGCATCCCTCTGCTAGGCTTGATCTTAGTTTCCAAACAGAAGTTTCTGTAAATAAAACTTTAAATGACCACTGGTTAAATGAAGCCTCAGGTGGCTGGTTAAAGAGAACGAAAGAAATCACAGTATCAGAAAACAGCCAATCTAGAGTGACAAGTGAGAGGCTGTATGTGAAACGGTTGAAGCATTCATGGATGAAATTGATAGATTAATAGAGCATTGTCATTTTATAAGGTTAATAGCTGTGCCAAAAGCCAAGACACTGACCCACACTGCAAGGGGCTTTCCTCAAAGACACAGGCTACAAAAATAGAAACACAACATTCATGAAAGAAATCTCAATGACTCAAATGCCAGCCAGAGTTACAGGCTGGGAGCAATACTCCAAAAAGGGAACTTTCAGGACAAATAATGATAAGAATCAATGTGGTGGAAACCGTGATACATTCAAATTGGACTCAAATGTGTGTGTTGGGTGTATGAGTGTGTGTGTTCATATATATATATAAACATCAGGAAGAACTGCCTGGCTCGCCTTTATAGTCTCAGTAACTTACAGAGAGGCTGGATAAGCAGAAATTTAATAGCTACTTGATAAAGAAAGGAAGCAAATAAACAATAGACTCCCCATGAATACTTCTGAAGAAACAGAATTTAAAAAGATAGGAATTTTGGATAGAGTAGAAGACCTTAATTGGAGGTGATTTTGCCCCTGGGAACATCTGGCAGTATCTGGAGACATTTTTAGTTGTTCTAACTGAGGGGTGCCCCTGGCACCCAGTGGGTCAACGCCAGGGATGCTGCAAAACATCCTACAATGCACAGACAGACCCCACCACACACAATTATGCAGCCCCAAATGTCAAGAGTATTGCTGACAAGAAACTCTGATAGAGGTTTCACTGTCAACTGTCAATTAACTAATTTATTCCATATAGTATCGCCAACAATTTGAAGAGACATTCCGGGGACTTAGAAAATATGGGATAAGCCAGATGTGGTGGCTCATGCCTGTAATCCCAGCACTTTGGGAGGCAGAGGCAAGAAGACTGCCTGAGCCCAGGGGTTCAAGACCAGCCTGGGCAACTTGGCGAGACCGCGTCTCTACAATAAATCAAAAAATTAGCCAAGTGTGGTGGTGCACACCTATAGTTCCAGCTACTTGGAAGGATTGCCTAAGTCCAGCAGGTCAAGGTTGCAGTGGCCGTGACTGTTCCTTGGCACTCCTTCTTTGTTTTTTTCTTTTCTTTTTTTGAGTTGGAGTCTCACTCCGTCATCCAGGATGGAGTGCTGTGGCACACTCATGGCCACCCCAGCATCAACCTGCTGGGCTCTGGTGATCCTTCTGCCTCAGCCTTTCAAGTAGCCAAAACTAGAACTACAGACCAGCACTACCATACCCAGCTAATTTTTGATTTATTGTAGAGATGAGGGCTCACCAAGTTGCCTAGGATAGTCTTGAACACGCAGGCTTAGGCAATTCACTCACTTCAGCCCCCCAGTGTTGGGATTACAGGCTGAGCCACTGAGCCTAGCCTCTTTTTTTTTTTTTTTTTTGAATGGAGGTCTACTCTACTGCCCAGACTAGTGTGAGGGGCACGATCGGGGCTCAGCACAGCCTCGACCTCCTGAGTTCAGGAGATCCTACTGCTTTACCTTCCCGAGTAACTAGGACTATAGGTATATGCCATCACATCTGGCTAATTTTGTGTGTGTGTGTGTGTGTGTGTGTGTGTAGAGACAAGGTCTTGTAATGTTCCCCAGGCTGGTCTCGAACTCATGAACTCAAGCAATGCCAGAATGACTGGAATGACAGGCATGAGCCACCACTCCCATCCAATTTCTCCTTCTTTTCCACTGTGTAGCATCTGATGGCTGAGAACCACCTGTGCAGGTTCAGAAGAAAGTGGATGCTGTGGTCAGAAGCAGGAAAGCACCCCATGGTTTTGGGCGAAGCCTTGGTGTCCATGCCCTCACTAAACTAATGACTCATGCTGAATTTGGATGATGGTAATAACTGAGAAGCGATAGGAGGAAGATGATGTAAAGCCAGGGGATCAGCTTTAGAATCACAGGTGGCACACTTGAGGAGAGGAGACATCGTGTGCAGTGAAAGACATGACAGACACAGAGACAAGGCGGGCTTATCGTGGTCCATCAGTCATTTCTCCATGGAGAATCGTGGGTCTACGCTGGAAATATTCCACTCGGAACAGGAAGGGCACTTCATCTCATTACAGCTTATCGAAAAGAACGTCCGTCACCACTTACAGGAAGAAGGAGGTCAGCACAATCAAGTCGGTCAGTCTGTGTAGCTGTCTTACTCGGGGAAAATCTTGCTTGTGGGTTTTCTGACCTTATGATTACCTAAGAAGGGTTTCAGCTAGGCATGGTACCTATAATCCTCACGCAAATAATCCCAGCACTTTGGGAGGCCAAGGCAGGAGGACTGCTTGAGCGCAAGAGTCCAAGACCAATCTGGGCAACATAACAAGACCTCGTCTCTATTTAAAAAAAAAAAAAAAAAAACTAGCAGGGTATGGTGACACACTCTATAGTCCCAGTTACTCGAAAGGTTGAGGCAGAAGGATCACTTTAGCCCAAGAGATGAAGGCTATGGTGCACCACGATTGTGCCACTGCACTCTAGCCTGGGCAACAGAGACCCTGACTCAAAATAATAATAATAATAACATTTAAAAATTTTTAAGAAAAGAAGTGTTTCTTTTAACTCTGGGAGGCCATTTTTGTTGATAAATGAATAAAGCAAATAAACAAAAGAGTGCCCGTGAATTATTTTTCCTTCTTCCTGATATTATTTAATAATATTTATATTATTTAATGTCTGCTTGGAGAAGTAGAAAAGTTTCTGTGTTGTTGTTGCTCAGTGTTTCTCAAAAGAAGGAAGCAGGGAACAGATTTATCATGAATCTTCCTGAAGCCAAATATATGGCAAGTACCCAATACATGCATGTTGTAGTAAACTGAATAGGGTCCACCTCCTTTCCTATCCCGGAGGCCTGAAAATAAAGGCTCCCTGTAGATGCTTCTGGAGAACTCCCAGGGTGTCTTAAGTTCAAGCGTCTGAGCAACACGTGAACATATAATGTAGAAAGCCTGCTGGCTTCATACAGTGGCAGGCAGATTTCAAAAAATCTGAACAGTAGGACTGACCCAATACATGAGAAATCTCAACAATGTCAGAACCCGAGAGGCCCCAGGCAGTGGCCTCAAGCTCAAAGGACAGTGGCTCTTCACACCAAATGCTTACTGGTGGAGCAGGAGAGCTGTGTTCTCCTGCCCAGGAAGAATGCCAGCTGCGGGTCCCCCATACACAGCACTAGACAAGTGGGCAGGAAGGAAGACATCCAATCCCTCCTAAGATGTCCACTTCTTAGCCTGAGGTTTTGAAAATCACTCCCTTTGCTTTATAAAAGTTACATAAGCAGGGAGCAGTGGCTCAAGTCTGTAATCCCAGCACTTTGGGAGGCCGAGGTGAGAGGATTACCTGAGTCCAGGGGTTCAAGACCAGCCTGGGCAACTTGGTGAGACCTCATCTCTACCATAAATCAAAAAATTAGCTGGGTGTGATGGTGTATGCCTGTAGTTCCAGTTACTTGGAAGGCTGAGCCAGAAGAATCACCTGAACCCAGCAGGTTGAGGCTGTGGTGGCCATAAGTATGCCACTGCACTCTAGTCTGGGCGACAGAGTGAGACTCCAACTCAAAAAAAAGAAAAAGAAAAAGTCTTAAGTTTAGAAAAATAAAACGTGAGCACAGTTCTGAGCCCCACCAAAAGCAATGAACTCCAACACAGACGTACAGTGGTATTTCTGCTCGAAAGAAATGCAACCAGTAGGGGGAGCACAGTGGACTTTTGTTCTCAATAACTTCTCAACCTGGAATTAGCGCTAAATGATTCAAGATACAAAAATAATCACACATTATGCAAATAAAAAGATTATGTACAAACATTTAGAAAAACTACAAACCATGACAAACGTATATGGTATTTGTACCATTAATACATATTGACATAAAAGCTAGCTAAACAGACAGAAGAGGGGTATATAATAAATACATACACGTTGGGAAACACTATTTGGTGTGTGGAGGAAAAGTCACAGCCAGGCGTAGTGGCTCTCGCCTATAATCCCAGCACTTTGGGAGGTAGACATGAGAGGATTGCCTGAGCCCAGGGGTTCGAGACCAGCCTGGGCAACTTGGTGAGACCTCATCTCCACAATAATTTTTTTTTAGTGGCCAGGCACAGTGGTTTAGGGCTGTAATCCTAGCACTTTGGGAGGCGGAGGTGAGAGGATTGCCTGAGTCCAGGGGGGGTTCGAGACCAGCCTGGGCAAATTGGTAAGATCTCGTTTCTACAACAAATCAAAAGATTAGCTGGGCGTGGTGGCTACTTGGAAGACTGAGGTGGAAGAATCACCTGAGCCCAGCAGGTAGAGGCTGGCTGCGATGGCTGTGAGCATGCCACTACACTCCAGCATGGGCGACAGAGTGAGACTCCAATTAAAAAAAAAAAATTAGCTGGGCATAGTGGCACGTGCCTGTGGTTCCAGCTGCTTGGAAGGCTGAGGCAGTAGAATCACCCGAGCCCAGCAGGTCAAGGCTGTGGTTGCTGTGAGCGTGTTTCTGCACTCCAGCCCGGGCAATAGAGAGACTCTGACTCAACAAAACAAAAACAAAAAAGAAAAAGAAAAAGAAAAAATCACAAAGGGTTAAACCTCTCTCTCTTTCCCAAGTGGATTTACACTCAGAAATGAAGACTATGCAGTTTATTGAAGCTTATATTCTCCAAGGATTTTAACTCAGTCGTTAACTTGCTGTTTTATATAATAAATCCATAATAGATAACTTTTAAAATTCCTTGTTTAAAAAAAAAGATATGGGTCTGGAACTCCTGGGCTCAAGTTATCCTCCCAAGTAGATGGGACTACTAGCGTGCACCATCACATCTGATGACAATTCCTTTAAAAATTGTGTTCTCAGCTGGGCTCGGTTGGCTCAGCCTGTAATCCCGTACCTTGGGAGGCTGAGGTGAAGTGAGTAGACTGCCTAAGCCCACGGGTTCGAGACCTACCTGGGCAACTTAGCAAGACCTCATCTCTACGATAAATCAAAAAAATTAGCCAGGCGTGGTAGCACGCACCTGTAGTTCCTGCTACTTGGAAGGCTGAGGCGGAAGGATCGCCGGAGCCCAGCAGGTCGAGGCTGCAGTAGCTGGGAGCAGCCACTGCACTCCAAGTCTGGGTGACAGAGTGAGACTCCAACTCAAAAAAAAAAATACAATACAATAAAATAAAAATTGTGTTCTCAATGACACAAACGCCTTTCGTAAGCAAGTATCTTCTGGATTTCTGCTCAGGAGTCTTCAGAACCAGCTTGATCAGGAATCAAGTAGGCTTCATCTTAAATGTTGCAATCAGCCGAACTGACAAGGTCTGCGAATTTGATGCCTGTAATAAGGAGCTAAGGAAGGCTCCCAAGAACATGGTAAGATGTCACCTGTATCACCTAGCAACAGTGCACCAGCAGCAAGGCTGGGGAGGAGTGTCCCTCGTCTCCTAGGCAATGCACAACAGGGGAGTGAACAGCATCAAGTTACCTGAATCCAAATAAAAAACACGATTTCCCAATCTCCTTGCAGTTCCAAACACAGATCCTGTTAATCCCATGGCATCACTACAGAAATTTAGAAGGTTTTTCATAAATACATTTTGCGGTTGACTACCAACTGATTGCCAAAATCAATTTTTTATATTTGACACTGATTAAAAGTCTAAATATGGATCCATCCCACTCATGCCCGTGCTGGGTGACCTGAGGATCTCCTCAAGGATACTGACATGTTTGAAAACCCTGGTTTCAGCCCAGGATAAGGTCTTCCTTCTGTCTGGGAACAAACAAGATATCAGGTGATATCTTCAAGCTCTGAAAAAATAAATTTCATTTGATACAAAAATGTTTTACAATTTCAAAGTAAACCTTATGCCAACCAAGCTTAGAGAAGCTTTGCAAAGTTTTCTCTCTCTGAAAACTGACTACCTAACAAATACACAGAGGTATTCCTAAACAAATAAATAAAGTCAAAAGGACAAGAAAACATGAATAGTCTTTAAACGCCAACCCCCAAAGACATTAGAGAGACTGCATGGCAGGTTCCTTTAAAGTCCAAGAGTTTCAATTTCCTTGGCTTTTTTTAATTAATTTTTTTTTTTTTTTGAGTTGGAGTCTCACTCCACCACTAAGGCTGGAGTGCAGTGGCACACTCATGGCCACCCCAGCATCAACATGCTGGGCTACAGTGATCCTTCCGTCTCAGTCTTCCAAGTAGCTGGGACTACAGGCATGTACTATCACGCCTGGCTAATTTTTGACTTATTGTAGAGATGAGGTCTTGCCAAGTTGCCCGGCTAGTCTCAAACCCACAGACTCAGGCAATCCATTCACCTCGGCCTCCCAAAGTACAGGGATTACAGGCTGAGCCACCGAACCCAGCCACCTAGGCTTTTAAATGATGATGTTCAATTTTACTTTCTCTGGTTTGCAAGCTCTACCTTCCAATATGTTTCCATGATTTTTTTTTTTTTTTTTT
>NW_007252334.1:460633-470579 GCF_000164805.1 Carlito syrichta
CCGGCTGATTTTTTGATTTATTGCAGAGATGAGGTCTCGCTGCCCAGGTGGGTCTCGAACCCGCGGACTCAGGCAATCCACTCACCTCTGCCCCCCAAAGGCACGGAATTACAGGCTGAGCCACTGAGCCCGGCTGTTTCCATGATTTTAAAATCCCCATTAAGCCGGGCGAGGTGGTTGACGCATGTAATCCCAGCACTTTCAGCGGAGGAGGCAAGAGGACTACCTGAGTCCAGGGTTTTGAGACCAGCCTGGGCAACTTGGTGAGACCTTGTCTCTACAATAAATCAAAAAATTAGTCAGGCATGGTGGTGCATTCCTGTAGTTCCAGCTACTTGGAAGGCTGAGGCAGAAGGACCGCCTGAGGCCAGCATGTCGAGGCTGCAGTAGCCATGACTGTGCCACTCCAGTGCAATCATTCTGGACAACAGACTGAGACCCAGTCTCAAATAAATAAATAAATAAATAAAATCTCCATTGCTTTCACTGCCCTCAAATTAGATTTCCTCGCAGAAGAACAACTTTAATACATCAATGTCAAAAGAGTCGGGACTCACTGGTGACCCACATGCTTGTATTGTAACTGATGCCACGTTCGTCACTAGAAGGGTGAAGAAAAAAGGGAGGAAGTGCAACCAGAGGATAAAGTTACAAAGAAGGCAGATAACAAGTCCATGAACCCTTAGCTCCTACCAGCAAGAAACCACATGGAGTGCCACACATAAGGCTGTTGGTTTCAATGGTCATAGGTGCCTCACACAAGAGGTACATGTGTTCCATGAAGGTGAGAACATCGACGTTTTCCTGGTGTGGGATCTTTCGGGTACCTCTCCGCTCGACAGCAATAAACAGTAATTGTTACAGTAAGTTTCCTACATACAATCTTTCAAGTTGCAAGTTTTCAAAGATGTGTATGTGCTTTCACCTATCCAATCACGTAAATTAGTTCACGTGGCTGGCATACATTGTCACATGTAAAAACCTCTACAAGTGGCTGTGCTTTTGTGTTTTACTATAAACATTGTATGAAATATAGTAGTATAATATCTTTATTTCAAGCCCAGGATGTCTGGAAGCAAGCGTAAAAGCAGCGGTGATGTAGCTAGTACCATATAGCCAATTGTGTTAGTTGGGTACCCAGGCTAACTTTGCTGGACTTGAGAACACATTGGACTTATGAACATGCTCTCGAAATGGAACCTGTTGGTATGTAGAGGACTTACTATGGGCAATAAAAATAAGATAATGCTGAAGAACGGATATAAGAAGATAAAAGACCAAGTTCTAATTTCAGGCCCACCCTCTCTTTGAAGAATGCCAGAATAGACTTATAATCCTCGGTATAGCTTCTTGAAAAAGCTGGGTCAGGGAGTGTCCCACTGAGTGAGGCCTTATTTGGTCATAGGAGAAGCAAGGACAGGAGATGAAAACCTGGTTAAGTCCAGGCTCCACCAACAACCAGATGAAAAACTTAGAGTAAGTCACTTCACTTCTCCTTCTGTAAAATGGGAAGGTGAAATAGATGCCTACTGACAAAGAAACGCAGGGTTCAACAGGCTCTGTACTGGGCACGTGCCCAAAACAGTCGCTAAATTGGCAAAGGGGCACTAAATGTCAAGACAACTTTCAATCAGGGAATAAGCCAAGCCTGATCTTAAACTTAGTGTTTATAATGTTTTCAACGTTTTTACACTGATAGTGCTTTTTTTTTGGTAATTGACAAAGTGCAGTTCAGATGCTAGTTATGTGCTAGATTAGAGAGCGGGTGCCCTTCCTAGAGCACAGGGTCACATGAAAACTTTTTTTTTTTTGAGTTGGAGTCTCACTCCGTCGCTCAGACTGGAGTGCAGTGGCACGCTCCCAGCCACTACAGCTGGGTTCCGGCGATCCTTCCACCTCAGCCTTCCAAGTAGCCGGAACTACAGGCACGCACTATCACACCCGGCTGATTTTTGATTTATTGTAGAGATGAGGTCTCGCCAAGTTGCTCGGGCAGGTCTCAAACCCGCGGGCTCCGGTAATCCACTCACCTCGGCCTCCCAAAGTGCTGGGATTACAGGCTGAGCCACCGAGCCCGGTCATGGAAGAGTTCTTGAGCCTTAAGTCCTCTCCATAGAGTCCCACTGTGGGGCAGTGGCAGGCCACCCTCATAAGGGTGGACAGAGTAAGCCACAAAGGCCCCAGCACTAACCACGCTGCTACTCATGGGTGGGAATAGTTTTGATTCTTATTTTATATTAAGATACAGTGCTAAATGTCATATCATATCTTCTGGATCAAAACATTGGAGGGGGAGGAGAGTGAGGTGATATTGGCTAGGAAGGAGACACTGAGTAGATAGATAAAGGAGTGAAGTGAAGAGGATCATACCCATAGCTCTGTCTGTAACACAACACCTTACAGAGTTCTGTGCTAATGACAGGTACACAATCAATTAAAGTTAGGTGTCTTCTAGGCCAAGCTCTGTGGCTCACACCTATAATTCCAGCACTTTGGGAGACCAAGGTGGGGAACTGCTTGAGTCCCGGAGTTCAAGACCAGCCTGGGCAACAAAGTGAGACTTTATCTCTACAAAAAAATCTAAAAATTAGTCAGGCATGGCGTCACGCACCTGTAGTCCCAGCTACTCAGAGGGCTGAGGTGGAAGGATCACCTGAGCTCAGGAGGTCGAGGCTGCAGTGACCACAGGTATGCCACAGCACCCCAGCCTGGGTGACAGAGTAAGACCCTGACTAAAAACAAAAATGAAAAATAAATTAGGTGACTTCTAATGAATAGTGGCCAGGGGACCCGTGTTAATGAGACTCCATGTGTCTTGCCTTCCATCCCAAGAATGTAGACATTAGATTTTGCCCTAAGAGTGCTCGAGACCATCTTTCCTGATATAAATGAAAATCCAACATGCAAAGAGTATTTTCAATCAGGAAACAACACAAACTTTTATGTCAAATTAGATTAAATGACCAAGTGTAGGGTGACACATGAAGGGTCATAGATTCATATACGTAAGAGCAGAGAGGGTTCCTATAAATCACTCATTCATCCAAAGTCAGAAAGAGTAAATGGCTGACTCAGGGTCACAGAATAAAACTGGCAGCTCCAGTTGAGAACCCAGGACGACAGAAATTAATTTGCTCTATGTCCCACCACTCAGTTATTACCTTCTCTAAAAATATTTCCATAAAATGAATGCTAACACAGTATACACATATATAATTTTGGGCCCCAACACAGTACAAAAGCCACATATGAATAAAAAACAATATAAATTGAACCCATCTAAAACGAAGAAGCAAACCATTTTAAGTGGGTGCATGAGCGATTTCCTGGCTCAGTCCCAGATAAGCAGGAGACACTCAGAGACCAGGGATGAGAGGACGCAGTCACACTGAGATGGCTGAAGGCAATATGATTCACTGACAGCCGGTGCCCTCGAAAATCAATTACAGTGGCAGACTTGGCAAAACACAGGGGAAGATTCCTACGTGTCCAAGGGGTCATGAAAGCATCCTGGTCAAAGAGACAGACTCCCTCAGTTAAGAAAGGCCTATCCCTGGAACCCCAAGAAATTAAAGTGGGTCTTTACTGATGCTGCAAAATTCCATCACTTTGACTTGTAAGTGAATATCCATTGCAGCATTATTCACAATGGCCAAGAGATGGAAACAATCTAGCTACCCATTGACAGATGAATGTGGTATATCCCTACAATGGAATATTACTTAGCCATACAAAGGAATGAAGTTCTAGCCAGTATGGTGGCTCATGCCTGTAATCCCAGCACTTTGGGAGACTGAGGCAGGAAGATTGCCTGAGCCCAGGAGTCTAAGACCAGCCTAGGCAAAATAACAAGACCTCATCTCTACTAAAGGAAGGAAGGGAGAGAAGGAGAGAAGGAAGGAGAGAGGAAGGAAGGAAATTTATATTTAAAAAACAAAAGAAAGGAAGTTCTGATCCATGCTACTACATGGATGAACCCGGAACACAGTATACTAAGTGAAATAAGTCATACACAAAAGGATAAATATTACGTAATTCCACTTATATTAAAAAGTTCTGGACATAGACAGTGGTAATCATTGCACAACACTGTAAATATAATTGATGCCACTTAATTGTGTACCTAAAAATAGTTAAAATGGCAAATTTTATGTGATTTTTACCTTACTACACAACTTTTTAAAAGATTGAAAAAAATACCATTATTTTCAACCTTTTGACTAAGGAATGTGTAGCTCCTTAAAAACACTGATGCTAAAATCAAATGAAATATGGCCGGATGCTTACGCCTGTTATCCCAGCACTTTGGGAGGCCAAGGTGACCTCTTGAGGCCAGAGGTTTGAGACCAGACTAGGCAACATAATGAGACCTCATCTCTACAAAAAAATATAAAAAATCAAAAAATTAGCTGGGCATGGTGGTGTGCACCTATATTCCCAGCTACGCAGGAGGCTGAGGTGGAAGAATTTCCTGAGCCCAGCAGGTCGAGACTGTGTTGAACCATGATCATGCTACTGCAATCCAGCCTGGGTGACAGAGTGAGACTCTTACTTAAAAAAAAAAAAAATGAAAACTATAATCTCTGCATATTAACCAAATCTTCCAATGAGGCCACTCTCCCTGTCACAGCACCATAATCTTCACACTCTCAGAAGAGTGATTTTTGTCTGATTACAAGAGATGAAATGAGATTGTCTTGCTCATCAAATTAAATCTCTCACAATTGTGAAGATCAAACAAGGCACACCTTTCCAGGGTCACAGAGTCACAAGCTGCAGGGAATGTCTCTCTCGTGCATCCACTTCCACCAAACCATCCCAATCCCAAAGCAGATCATGAAATCAGAAAGGGCTGGACACAAGGTCAGAACATCAAGAGCAGGGGAAGTGCATTGAACCCCATTCTTGACACCAAACATTAAATGGCCTGCGTGCTAACAGACCACACTCAGGTGTGCACCCAAACTGCTATCATTTCAGAGGGGTTAGGACATAGGCTGGGGTGTCAGGCAGTCTGAGTGAGAATTTCAGATCAGTCAAGAACTCCTTTTCAAGTCACGGGCCTACCACTTAATATCTGTAAGGCCTTATTCCATTATCAGTAAAGTGGGAAATACAAGAGCATTTCCTTCATGAGGCTGTGTAAGGACAACTTTGATGACAACGAGTTTACATTTCCAGAGCACTTTCTTTGAGAAAACCATTAGGTTGGGAGCTGCTCATTCATTTCTGTACCTGGTCCTCATGACAACTCAGGAAGATACTAGTTATTAGTAGATCCATTTTACAGATAAAGAAACTGAGACACAGAGAGGTTAAGCGAACTGCTCAAAGCCACTCAACAAGTAGGTAAGCAGGTCTGAAATTCTAACTTCGTCTCCCTGAAGCTGGAGCCCCACATCTCCCTAGTCTCACTACTACATTTGGGCTACAGTCTTGTCACCATCAACCTCAGCATCCTCACTTTCACTGTATTTGGTGGTGTTGTTGCCGTTATTTTAGAGACAGGGTCTTGCTCTCACACCAAGATTGGACGGCAGTGGCACGATCATTGAAACCTCAGGCTCCTGGGCTCAAGCGATTCTCTCGCCACAGCCTCCAAAGTAGCTGGGACTACAGGAGTATGCTACCACGCCCAGCTAACTTTATTTTTTGCAGAGATGGGGTCTCACTGTATTGCCCAGGTTGGTCTCCAACACCTAGTCTCAAATACTCCTTTCACCTCAGCCTCTTCAAGTGCTGGGATTACAGGTGTAACCCACCACGCCCAGCCTGTTTTTATTATTAACATCATCTTTTCCACCATGATTCTCAGCTCCTGGGTTCACAAAGTCAGAGAGCTGAGTGTGATTCCCAAAGCCTGCACTGACTCACGGCATGCCTCACCTCCCTATCGAGGGTAAATGTAGAAAGCAAGCAAAGTATTTTAGGGTTTGTCATGAAGTTTCTGAAAGTTAATCATCACTCTGTCTGAGAAAGATGAGTGAACAAGGCATCCAACATGAGCAAATTCAATCGAGCAACAGGCAGAGAATATGCATAATGCATAATGTAATTCATCACTGTGTGTATGGGGTCTTTTGCAGAACCGAGGTGTCCTGAGAGAGGCAAGTTCAAGGTCTCCACGGAGATAATTAACCATTGGGTGGATATTTTATACCAGCCTATCTACAATACTGCCCTGAAGTGCTAATGTTGGTTCACAATCAAAAGAAATACAGACCAGACGCAGTGGCTCACACCTGTAATCCCAGAGCTTTGGGAGGCTGAGGTGAGAGGACTGCCTGAGCCCAGAAGTTCAAGACCAGCCTGGACAACATGGCGAGACTTTGTCTCTCCAATAAATCCCCCCCAGAAAAATTTAGCCAGGTGTGGTTGCATGCACCCCAAGTCCCAGCTACTTGGGAGGCTGAGGTGGAAGGATCACCCGAGTCCAGCAGGTTGAGGCTATGGTAGCTGTGATCATGCCACTGTACTCCAGCCTCAGTGACTGAGTGAGGGAGACTCTGACTTGAAAAATAAGAAAAGAAAAGAAAAAGAGAAGAGAAGAAATAAAAATATATTGAACAGAATCTTGCTCACAGATCAACCGCCTCACACTCTCCCAGACTCTCAGCAAAGCATGGCAGGTGACTCATGGGGGTGACACACTGTTCCTGGCACAGATACCAAGAGTTACGCATGCCTACCAGTGCAGGGTAGCCACAGCCAGCAGGTTGACAAACACTTCACCACATCACCTGAAAAGAAACACTGGAGCTCAGCCCTGCACTCCCCGGCGCCTGCTTTCTGATAGAAGAAACATCTCAGCATTGATCTCAGCACTGACAACCCGCCAAGCCAAGAATTCTTGCTGCGGCCTGGCGGAGAACAAGATAAGCCATCTCTGACTTTTCCGTTTCTCGGCCTCAACAAACCCACACACCTTCATAGGCTCAGGCTTGTCATTCAAACTTCTCACCCCTCCCAAAGCCCTATACCCGGGGAGTCTTTGTTCTGTTTCTGGCCACAGATGAACTCAGCCCATTAAAGAACAGCTGTAGGCCCTGACACATAACTTTCCATTGGCAAAAATTAGTCAGGTCGGCTGGGTCTGAGGCCAGCAGTCTCCTGCAGAAAAACCCACCAGACGTAGCTCCCCACCACCAAAAAAAAAAAAAAAAAAAAAACTCACATGGAGCTGTTAATAAACTGCCCGATGCCAATCTAGTAGACACATATTGGCACATACAGAGGCCCCACTGACTTATTTGATTTCAATAAGCAAAAACAATATTCTTGGCATTAATACAGGTTTTTGTGGTGTTTTCTATTTTATTTTATTTTTTAAATTAGAGACAAGTCTCACTCTGTCACCCAGGCTGGAGTACACTGGCCTGATCATAGCTCACTGCAGCCTCCAATTGCTAGGCTCAAGAGATCCTTTTGCCTCAGCCTCCCAAGGAGCTGGGACAACAAGTATAAACCACCACGCCTGGCTAATTTTTTTTATTTTTGTAGAGACAGGGTATCACTATGTTGCCCAGGCTGGTCTCAAACTCCTGGGCTCGAGCAATCCTCCTGCTTCAGCCTCCTAGAGTGCTGGGATTACAAGTATGAGCCACCATGACACACCTGGTTGGGTTTTGCTTTCTTTGTTTTTATTGTTTTTGTTTTTTTAGTTGGAATCTCACTCTGTTGCCTAGGCTGGAATGCAGTGGCACACTCACGGCCACCACAGCCTCAACCTGTTGGGCTCAGGAGATTCTTCTGCCTCATTCTTCCAAGTAGCTGGAACTACAGATGCATGCCACCATACCCAGCTAATTTTTGTGATCTATTGCAGACACAAGGTCACCAAGTTGCCCAGGCTGGTCTCGAACCCCCGGGCTCAGGCAATCTTCTTGCCTCGGCCTCCCAAAGTGCTCGGATTACAGGCTGAGCCACCACACCCGGCCTTGTTTTCTTAAGTACATAACTCTTTCTATTGGCTCCCACACACATTGTTCTGTGTTTGCAGGAGATCTTAGACTTGAGGTCTTTGTTCAATGTCACCTTCACTCTTCTTTTTTTTTTTTTTTTTTTAGTTGAAGTCTCACTCTGTTGCCCAGGCTAGAGTGCAGTGGCACACTCACAACCACCGCAGCCTCTACATTCTGGGCTCTAGTGATCCTCAGCCTTTCAAGTAGCTGGAACTACAAGCGTGTGCCAGCACACCCGGCTAATTTTTTCCTTATTGTATAGACGAGGTCTTGCCAAGTTTCTCAGGCTGATCTCAAACCCTTAGGATCAGTCTATCTTTCTGCCTCAGCCTCCCAAAGTGCTGGGATTACAGGCGTGTGCCACTGTGCCCAGCCTCAATGTCACCTTCTTAATGAAGGTGTCCTCCTGGCCAGTGTCTCCACCGCACCATCTCCACTCCTCAACCCCCAACACGTGTCGTTTCTAGCTTCTCTATTTCTTTCTCCTTTACACACATGCTACGTGTTTTGTTACTTTACTGTTTTTCTTCTTTATTGTCTCTCTGCCCTACTGGAATATATGCTCCAAAAAGACAAGCACTTTTATCCATGTTGCTCACAACTCTACTACAAGTGTCCAGAAGAGTGATTAGCACATGGTAGACGCTCCATAAATATTTGAGGATCTGAATAATAGTTATCCATTACCCCATGATGGTAATTCAAGATCAGAACATGATCAAAACCACCCAGGCCTAAGATCTCTTCTTTAACCACAGAAGCGAAGCCCTCTACTATTTCCTTCTGAATCCAAACGGCAAGGAGAAAAAGAGGGATCAAGGAGAGAAATACACATTAATCCCAACAATATACAAACACTTGAACTTTTTTTTTTTTTGGAGATGGGGTCTTCTTACTCTGTTGTCCAGGCTGGAGTGCAGTGTTGAGGTGCTCACTATAGCCTCAACCTCTTGGGCTCAGGCGATCCTTCCATCTCAGTCTCCCAAGTAGCTGGGACTACAGGCGTGTACCACCCCATTCGCCTAATTTTTTTTTATTTTTCATAAAGTCGAGGTCTTGTTATGTTACCTAAGCTGGACTCAAGCTGGTAGACTCAAGCAATCTTCCCACCTTGGCCTCCCAAAGTGCTGGGATTACAGGCGTAAGTCACCATGCCTGAACCACACTGGAAATTTTCAACTTATACCATAACACTAAGAATTTTCAAGACACTGCATGCCAAATCTCTGAAATACATGGGTAGTTAACAAAAAGGGGGAAAGATACCAATACCTGTGTATCATGGTTGTCCTGCATTCCATCATCAGCTCACCACCTCCCATCTTTTCAGACCACTCCTTCCCTTACCCTTCTACGATGTGAATGTTTGCATCTCTCCAGAATTCATGTTAACATCTCAGTCTCCTAAGGTGATGATGCTGGAAGGTGGCCTTTGGAGGTAGTCAGATCAAGAGAGCAAAGCCCCTTATAAGGCTGGGATTAGTGTCCTTATAAAAGAGGTCTCAGAGAGCATGTTCCCCTCTTCCTCCATGTGAAGACACAGCCAGCAGGTGCCATCTATGAGGAAGTAGACCTCCCCCAACACTGAATTTGCTGGTGCCTTGATCCTGGACTTTCCAGCCTGCACACTGTGAGAAATCAATTTCTGTTGTTTTGTAAGTTACCAAGTCTATGGTATTCTGATAGCAGCTTGAACAGACAAAGCCATACCCCAACAATGCTTTCCCTGCCCTTCATATCCTTGACATTTCATGCTCCTTCAGAAATGTAGATTCCATCATCTATCATGAAACTCCCTCCCACAACTTTCTTGCCCATCTTTCACTCAGTCACACATCCTTTTGGCAAAAACACAAACCTGGTTAAATCCATCAAACTGACTAGCTCCCACCTGCACCCAGAGAGTTGACTGTGGCTAGGCAAAACACACAAGCAGCCGGGCTCAGTGGCTCAGCCTGTAATCCCGCGCCTTTGGGAGGCTGAGG
>NW_007252334.1:470766-475237 GCF_000164805.1 Carlito syrichta
GGTCGAGGTTGCGGTGGCCGGGAGCGGCCACTGCACTCCAGTCTGGGTGACAGAGTGAAATTCCAACTCAAAAAAAAAAAAACAACACACACACAAGCATGGTGTCTGATCTCGCTTAAATTCACAATCACTAATATCAAGTGTCCCCTTAAATGCCATTGGCAATCACACCCAAATTTCTCTCCATTCACTCACCCACTCAAGAAGTTTACATCTTCTCTTCTCTTCCCAAATTCCCAATAATTTCTCCCTATCTCATGACCTTCATCCTGTGATTTTGGGGAAAACGAAGCAATCAGCTAGGACTACCACAAACTTCAAAGACTTTAGCTATTCCCTGGTGAGAATCTACCTTAATAAAGGTATAGACTCCACTTTCCTGCCTGCTGACCTATCTGAAACCCATCACTCTACCTGTGACTAGATACAATCCGTGTCCCTGCTCACTCAAGGACAATAGTCCAGTTTTCCTCTAAATCATCTAATTGTAAGTATGAAAATATGATGTTTTCTTCCTCTCCTCTGCAGAAAAAAAAAATTTTGAAAGAGGCATCTGTATTTGCCATGATCACTTCTTTCCCATTCTCTCTCAAACCCACTTCATCAAGTCTTCCATTCATCCACATGCTTTTCTCAAGGGCACTAATGACACCTCATTTGTAAATTCAATGCTTCTTTCCCAGCTCACCATCCATGACCCATCCTATTATGGGATTACTCATTCTGCTTTGGTATTCTTTCTTTCTTTTTGGAGTAAGGGGTCTCACTCTGCCACCCAGGCCGGAATGCAGTGGTGCAAGTACAATCACAACTCACCACAGCCTTGACCTCCTGGGCTCAGACGATCCTTCCACCTCAGCCTCTCAAGGAGCTGGGACTACAGGTGCATGCTATCTTTTTTTTTCTTTTTTTCTTTTTTTTGGTAGAGACAAGGTCTTGATATATTCCCCAGGCTAGTCTCACACTCCTGGGCTCAAGCAATACTACTGCCTTGGCCTCCCAAAGTGCTGGGATTACAGGCGTGAGCCACTACGCCCAGCCTTTCATATGCTTTCTTCACTTGGCTTCCAGGGCACCATGATTCTTCTCACTTTCTTTTGCCTTGTTGTCTGTCTTTGCTGGTTCCTTCTCTTCTTCCTGACTTTTTAATGCTGGAGAGCCCCAAGACTTAGTCTTTGGCCTTCTTTTCTTTTCTGTCTATATTCAGGCCCTTGGCGTGGGAAACCTGGAGATCAGCTGCCCAGATCTTCACCCAAGGAAGGACTTGCTGTCTGGCTTTGGGGATTGTGGTCAGGAGGCAGCCTCAAGCCGTCAGCTCCTGCGGGGTGTGTTGTGGTACAAAGAGTGGCATCCTAAGGCAGTCCACGTCCACGTGAGGATAAAGGATTGGCCACATCAACCTCTGAAGGACAACTCTGATGGACAGTATTAACTCCAGAGCTTCAACCAGGTTGTCCTATGTCACCGACTTTTCCACACCATGCTGCCTCCTCCCCGTTCCTTCTGTAAGTGCTGACCCTTCATCACCTTCCTCCTGCTTCTGGAGAGATTAACCTGCAGACTTGGGAGATCCAATCTAGTCTCGTGACTCAGAATACCATCCACATGCTACCAATTCCCAATGCATGACTCTAGTACCTCTCCCCACTTGACCCCACACTCAAGCACCCCACTGTGTACTAACATCTCCATCTGAGTGGCTTCCAGGTGACCTGCCCAGCTCAGCTGAGAACAACTCAACCTTCCCAACTTTTCAGGCCAAGATTCTTGGAGCCACCCTTGACTTTTCTTTCTTTCACACCCCTCAAAACGGTCAGAAAATTCTGTGGCACCCACTTTGCAAGTATGTGGAAATGTAAATCTCTTCTCACTCTACCACGGCTGCCACTCTAATCTGAGCCACCAAGTTCTCTACTGCATTCCATCAAAGCCTCCTAACACATCTTGCCCTTCCGGAGTCTACTCCCACCCAAGCACAGGGCACCTCCTGCTCCTTCTCCCTTTGTTCATGCCACTGAAGACACATTTGGCCTCCCTGATGTTTCCTGAACTTTCCAGACACACTCCCTCTTTCTGGAACATTCTAGATGAGCTATTAGCTAATTTCTTGGCATTCTTTTTGTCTTCATTCAAATGACATCTTCTTGTCGTTATACCTTAACTTGTTCCACTTTTGCCCAGAATTGTCACCCACCCAAAATGGCTCAACTCTACTTTTCAATACAATTTACCACCTACAACACACAGCATCATTAAATTAAACTCAATTAATTAACTGTAAATGAAGACATAACAATAACTAATTCATTACAACCAATAAACAAGTATTTATTGTTAAGGGTAACTCAACAGAGACAAGGATCTTTGTCTCTGTTGTTCACCAAAGTATCCCAAATACCTAGGACACACGCAGTAGACCCTAAAAATAAAAATATTTGTTGAGTGCATAAATAGTTTTTTCTTTTCACAACACTAGGTTGGCAGAATAAAGCACAAAACAACAAAAATATGAAAAATAAAGAGAAAGTAAAAGACATAGACAATACAGTAAAAAAGTGTGATATGCCCATACAAAAAAAAAAAACTGAAGCCGGGCTCGGTGGCTCAGCCTGTAATCCCATGCCTTTGGGAGGCTGAGGTGAGTGGAATGCCTGAGCCCGCAGGTTCGAGACCCGCCTGGGGAACTTGGCAAGACCTCATCTCTACATTAAATCAAAAATTAGCCGGGCATGGTAGCACGCGCCTGTAGTTCCAGCTACTTGGAAGGCTGAGGCGGAAGGATCGCCGGAGCCAGCAGGTTGAGACTGCGGTGGCCAGGAGCGGCCACTGCACTCCAGTCTGGACGACAGAGTGAGACTCCAACTCAAAAAAAAAAAAAAAAAAACTGGAAAGAAGAGAATAAAGACTGGAAATTAGCCAAGCTTGGTGGCTCAGGCTGTAATCCCACACCTTTGGGAGACTGAGGTGAGTGGATTGCCTGAGCCCGTGGGTTCGAGACCCATCTGGGCAGGCAAGACCTCATCTCTACAATAAATCAAAAAAATTAGCCGGGCATGGTAGTGTACACCTGTAGTTCAAGCTACTTGGAAGGCTGAGGCAGAAGGATCACCGGAGCCCAGCAGGTCGAGGCTGCGGTGGCCGGGAGCGGCTACTGCACTCCAGTATGGGTGACAATGAGACTCCAACTCAAAAAAAAAAAAAACGACTAGAAATTTCTCAATATGCTAAAAAGATACCAATCCATAGATTTAAGAAGTTCTACAAATACCAAGCAGAATAAATAAAAAGAGTCTGGGAGCAGTGGCTCACCCCTGTAATTCCAGCACTTTGGGAGGCTGAGGCAGGAGGATCAGTTGAGTTCAGGAATTCAAGACCAGCCTGGGCAACATAGCTAGACCTCATCTCTACAAAAAAAATTAAAAATCAAAAAATTAATTTGGCATGGTGGTGAATGCCTGCAGTCCCAGCAACGTGGGATACGGAGGCAGGAAGATTGTTTGAGTCCAGTAGTTCAAGGTTAGAGTGAGCCAAAATCATGCCACTGCACTCCAGCCTGAGAGACATAGCCAGACTCTGTCTCTAAAAATAAAAAATAAAATAATAAATAAGTAAAAATACTTATACCTAGACATGCCACCATAGAACTGAAAAAGTCAAAGATAGAGAGAAAAAACATAAATGCAGCAAGAGGAAACTAATGATCTACAAAGAAGCAACAATTAGGCTGACAGCCAACCTCTCACCAGGAACAGAAGCCAGCGATGATGAACTAGTGTCTTCTAAGTGTCTGAGGAAAATCACTGCCAACTTAGAATTCTATATCCAGCAAAAATAAATATAATTTAAGACAGACAGAAATAATCATGATAATGTCTTAGGAGGTTTTAAGTAATATAAAAGAGAAGAAGTTTACCATAACAATATCATAAAAAACAGTAGAGGATAAAAAGAATATAAATATCCCAATGCCCTTGTATTGTCTATGAAGGAATAAAAGTTCCAATTTATATGAAGACTTTGTAATTTAGGTTAACCATAGGGAATTTTAGAAAGGACTTTCTTTTTTTTGAGTCGATGTCTCACTCCGTTGCCCAGACTGGAGTGCAGTGGCACGTTCAAAAGTCACTGCAGCATCGACCTGCTGGACTCAGGCAATCCTTCCGCCTCAGCCTTCCAAGTAGCTGAAACTGCAGGTACGCACCACTACACCTGGCTAATTTTTTAATTTATTGTAGAGATGAGGGCTCTCCAGGTTGCCCAGACTGGTCTCAAACCCATGGACTCAGGAAATCCTCTCACCTCAGCTTCCGAAGTGCTGGGATTATACGCATGAGCCACCATGCCCAGTTAGAAGGACTTTTTAAAAAATATGACAGACGAGCCAGGCTCGGTGGCTCAGCCTGTAATCCCGCGCCTTTGGGAGGCTGAGGTGAGTGGATTGCCTGAGCCCGCGGGGTCGAGACCCGCCTGG
>NW_007252334.1:475283-493106 GCF_000164805.1 Carlito syrichta
GGCGTGGTAGCGCATGCCTGTAATTCCGGCTACTCGGAAGGCTGAGGCAGAAGGATTGCCGGAGCCCAGCGGGCCGAGGCTGTGGTGGCTGGGAGCGGCCACTGCACTCCAGTCTGGGCGACAGAGTGAGACTCCAACTCAAAAAAAAAAAAAAAAATGACAGACATAAAAGGCAAATAATTGATCATTCTGACAACATTAGGGTAAAAACTTATTGATTTACTTAAAACAATTAACAGAGTAAAAGGCAAGACACACTAAGAGACAATATTTGCAACTTACACCACCAACAAAGAATATTATGCAGAATGTTTTAAAATACAACACACACACACACACACACACACAATTAATAATAAAGACCAATTTTTGTCTCACTGAAAAAGAAAAATGACGAGTGATTTGAAAATGCAGTTCGCAAAAGGAGACATTCAAATGGCCAGCCAGGTGTGGTGGCTAACACCGTAATCCTAGCAATTTGGGAGGCGGAGGCAGGAGGATTGTTTGCGGAGGCAGGAGGATTGCTTGAGCCCAGGAGTTCCGAGACCAGTCTGAGCAATGTAGCAAGACCTTGCCTCTACAACAAAATCAAAAAATTAGCCAGGTATGGTGCTGTGTGCCCATAGTCCTAGTGACTTGGGAGACTGAGGCAGAAGGACTGCATGAGCTCAAGAGGTCGAAGCTGCAGTGAGCTATAATCATACCCCTGCATTCCAGCCTGGGCAACAGAGTGAGACCCTGACTAAAAACTAACCCCCCCCCCAAAAAAATGGTCAAGAAACCTATGAAAAAGCTTAATTACACTAGCTATCAATAAAATGTAAATTTAAACCAGGAAACCCACTTGTTACCAGAATAGCTACAATTAACATGACTAATAATACCAACATTTCTCTGAGGACATAAAGCAACAGAAACTTCCTTATACTACCAGGAAGAGTGCAATTAGGTCAATCACTTTATCTATTAAAGATAAAGAATCAGCAATTCCACTCCCAGAAATATACCTCAAGAAATACATGCACATGAGCACTCGGGAATATGTCCCCAAAAGCCCACTGTAGCATTATTCACAATAGCCAAACATGAAACAAACCCAAATGTTCATCAGCAGCAGAACAGATTATAAAGTTATAGTCCATTTTTACGATGAAATTGTGTTAATAATGAAAGTGTACATACTAGAGCTACAAATAAGAGAAATGAATTTCACCCTTCCCTACAAAAAAGCTGAAATGAAGCCAGACCCAGAATACTTAATAAAGTATGATTCTACTCACATACAGTTCTACAACAAGCAAAACTTAACTATAGTGCTTAGGAATGCACACTCAAGTAGTAAAGTGTGAAGGAAGGCAAAAGCAGGATTCCATAAAAGTCAGGCCCAGTTATCATCTTTAGGCAGTAGGAAAGAAATTATGATTGAGGGTGTAGGAGGGAGGCCTCCCTGGAAGCTGGCAATGCTCCATTTCATGAGCCAGTATGACCATATTACCCAGTAGACTGCACAATCAAGTTCTGGACACTGTTCTGGATGTGTGGCATGTTTCACAACTTAAAATGACTTAACAAAATCCACATGAAAACTAAACTATCTCATAGACAAATACGAGGGGGGGACAAAAGAAATCCAGAATTATTTTTTGGAGGGTGGGTCCCTTGTAGTACAGACCCCCCCCCCGAGCAAGTGTTCTAGGAATATACATGTAAGAATACATACACATTTTTAAACAAATAAATTCCAGTTTTGGGGATTCTCTCCTCATACTTCCCACTGAATATTAACCCCTTCCCCAAATCAGAAAGTCTTTTTAGTTGTAAATTACAGCTATAAAATCCTGTATCAATATTACTGCTTCATCAAACCTCTCAAAAGCCCAATGAGTAAGACAGTTAATGACAGATAATTTACTTCTTCTAAGGAAATACTTGGTTCATTGGGACATTCTCCTCCAGGTATTAAACTAACAGTAGGTCATATGACCATGGGTTAAGGTGACACTTCTTTAAGAAAGATGGGAGAAAGAGAAAGAGAAAGAGAGAGAGAGAGAGAGAGAGAGAGAGAGAGAGAGAGAGAGAGAGAGACAGAGACAGAGACAGAGACAGAGAGACAGAGAGGAAGAGGAGAATGGATGGATGTGTGTGCATATATACACACACACACACACACACACACACACATATATATTGCATGTAGGTATCCATATACACTGTATGTATGTATGTATGTATGTATGTACACACATATACAAGAGAGACCAAATAAAACCCATAATTGTATTTATTTTTACATGTTTAAACTTCATTCACCTTCAAAGGACTCTCTTGACTTAACACCCCTATGGAGATGCGTTTTCCACTGCTTAGAACAGTTTTTAAACTTGTCAATTTTGATGCCTTTTAGTGCTTCTGCCGTTTTTCAGCATAGTATTTCCCTTTGAGGATTTTTTTTCATTTGGGGGAAACAAAAAAATGCATGCTGCTAGAGGCAAGATCAGGTGAAAAGGGAGGGTGGAGCATGGGAGTCATGCTGTTATGACCAAACACTACTGAACACTCAGCATGGTGTGGACAGGTGAGCTTGTCAATCACCCATTAAGAAATAGGCAAACGTGCTGAAAGATCTCCCAAAAAAAATTAACTGAAGGTGAACACAGTCTTTCACAACACTAGCTGGTACAGGATGTTGATGGGTTCCTAGAACACTTACCTAGAAAGAGAAGCCTTTACTACAGGGGGTTCGCCCTCCAAAAAACAATCCCAGGGTGTTTTGGGTCCCTCCTCGTATACATATACAAATTCATATGACTGGTATGGATTTTCTGTGACTATATTTGAAACTGAAGGTAGCATGTAAGAGTGGGCTCAGTGCACTCACCCTCTTCCCCACTCTCCCTGGTGTCACTGGACTGGATGAGTTACGGAACTGACACTTAACAGCCCAGGGACACCAGAAAAGCAGCGAGAAGGGTATAGTTGTTTTATCCCATATCGAGCCCAAAGATTCAGGTCTTCCACCAATATTTACCTTTCTCCTCACACTGTGTTGTGGATCCATCACCTATAAATATAGCAACAATTATTTTTTAAAGAAATGCCAGTCTGCCACCTCTGGAGGCAGTGAGCACTTACTCCAGCTTTCTCATCTACACTACGAGGGAGTTTGTGACCCTATTTTCTAATTAGGATCCAGCCTACAGAGCTGGATATCAAGTTCTCCTCTGGGGTTTTTTTGTTTTTGTTTTTTTTTTTTGCACAGGATTAGTGGTGGGGATCATTCCTTTCCCCCTTTATTGTTTTTCTCTGTATAGCACCTCTATACTTTTTCTTCCATGATCCCTAACCACAAGGATGGTCACATGATCCAGTGGGATCATCATTGAACCTCAAGCCCCTGCACATAGTGATTGGTACAGACGTGGGTTCACAATCAATATGAACTAATCAGAGAACTTCTTGGGAATTATTTTCTTTTAAAACTGAGGACTGGTCAGGCATGGTGGCTCACACCTGCTGATCCCAGCAATTGGGAACACTGAGGCTGGAGGACTGCTTGAGCACAGGAGATCAAGACCAACTAGGGAACAGGAAAACTTCATCCTTACAATAAATACAAAAATTAGTTGGGCATGGTGGTAAATGTCTATAGTTCCAGTCAGTTGAGATGCTGAAGTAAAAGAATTGCCTGAACCTAGGAGGTCGAGGCTACTGTGAGCTGCGATTGTCATGATCATGCCACTGAACCCCCACCTGGGTGACAGAGTGAATCCCTGGTTCAAAAAACAAAAACGGAAAACTCTGAGGATGTCAGCCAAGGACTGTTGGCAGCACGTCTCTGCTTGGGTCAAGTTAGGCTAAGAAAAACTAATCTGATCCAGGGAAAACAGATGAAAGACTGACAGACAGCCTGACAGAGCCACTTTCTAGGGTCCAGTTGTTCCCCACCCCCAGCTTTACCCTGATCTATACACAGGCAAATAAATACATTCCCACTCTGGCCTTCAATCAACTTGGATTCCTGACCCTTGAAACCCAAAGTTCTAACTAATAGGGCTGAGATTTTGTTACTGATGTTTGTTTGTTTGTTTGAATGTTTTTATTGTTGATGATGTTGTTTTGCAAAAGAAGCACAGAAGATCTGCCCCTGTGGTCCCCAGCACTCCTTCACACCACATATTTGTGCAAACCGATTTTGTTTGTCCCTAAGCTTTCTCTATGTCTTTTAAAACCATACCTTACGTGCTTTCTCCTTGATTAACATCCTCATTTATTTCTTTATTTAATCCTTGTCTTCCTTTTTTCAGATGCTGAATGAGCATATGATAAATGCCTCAGACTTTTCTCCCTTCTGCGAGAATGCTGATCACTCCCAAAGGAAGAATCAAAAATGGAGCAACAGCTGGAGATGCTTTGCCAGCACCCAGATTACAATCTTAGCATCCAGCATCCAGATCACAAAGCTCTCTGGTTTTGAGGAAACTTTGGTTGCTTGGAGCAACCCAAGGAAGTACCTCTGCAACCACACAGCATGCAGGGGAACCACAGGGGGGAAAATGTTGAAGCATTTTGTTTAAAGGGAGCTTAGCGATGTTCAATTTCAAGAAAGTGTACAGCAAAAGGGCCCTGTGACAGCTCGACTCAACACACACGCCCGCTGGAGTCATTGGCATTGACTTTATACATCTCTCCATTAACCCCATAATAAAGTATGTGATTTTGCTGGGCGTGGTGGCTGATGCCTATAACCCCAGTACTTTGGGAGACTGAGGTGAGAGGATTGCCTGAGCCCATGGGTTTGTGACCAGCCTGGACAACTTGGTGAGACCTCGTCTCTACAATAAATAAAAAAACTAACCAGGCGTGGTGGCAGGTGCCTATAGTTCCCACTACTTGGAAGGCTAAAGTGGAAGGAGTATCTGAGCCCAGCAGGTCAAGGCTGCGGTGGCCGTGAGCATGCCACTGCACTCCAGCCTGGGCAAAAGAGTGACACTCCAACTCAAAAAAAAAAAAAGGATGTGATTTCAGCACTTTATAGGAAGGTAAAAAACACATCTGTAGTTGCCATAGATAACAGCTTCTTAAGCAATTAATAGTGAACGTCATAGCATCCCCAGTTTCTAGTGATAGATTAAAGACCCCAGCACTGCATTGTTTTACACTTCAGAGGCCACTAAAAATTTTAAAAAAGGGTCCCAGGTGGGGTACATTTGTTAAACAAAGGGACATTTAAAAATAAATTGCTCTTAGAGAGCTCTCTCACAGCTTAATGAATGGGGCCCTTTCTCAAACTAAATTTGTGATCAAATGAGAAGCCCTTCAAAGACCTCTGTTGAACACCCTTGCTAGCACTCAAGCCTCTCCAGGGGGAGCCAATGAATGGCTTCCAACAACTAAGGAGGGTGTTGGGGAACAGAGGAGGTCACGTTTGAGCATGGGATGGTGGAACTAAGAAAATGCTGAGACATCAGTCATGGAGAGGAAAGTGCAGTTCTCCACCTATCGGAAATATTAGTCAGAGTTCTGGCTGACCATGGTGGCGCACATCTGTAATCCCAGCACTTTGGAGGGCAGAGGCGAGAGGATTGCCTGAGCCCAGAGATTAGAGACCAGCCTGGGCAACGCGGCAAGATCTCATCTCCATAATAAATCAAAAAGTTAGCTATGCATGTTGGCACGCGTCTGTAGTTCCAGCTACTTGGAAGGCTGAGGTGGAAGAATCACCTGAGCCCAGTAGGTTGAGGCTATGGGAGTCATGAGCGCCCCACTGCACTCTAGCCTGGGCAACAGAGTAAGAGTGCGAATAAAAAAAAAAAAGTTCTGTATTATCTATAAACTAATCCTAGAACAACTGACACTATGATGGCCAGGGAGGATGGATGGATGGGTGGATGGATGGACAGACGGACAGACAAACAAACAGGCAGATAGACAGACCAGACGATTGGACAGACTGAGAAGAGAATGGTAGTAGTTACAACTGAGTGGGTATATGTTGATGGAGGGGGAAGGACAGAAGACAGGCCATAATTGTTGAGCTATGGCACTGTCCAGAGTAGGCAAGCTTTTACTATAAAGAACCAGATAATATATATTTTTGGCTTTGCAAGTCATACACTCTCTGTCATGACTATCCAGCTCCGCTCTTGTTATGTAAAAGCAACCACAGATAATAAGTAAATAAGTATGGCTTTGTTCAAAAAAACTTTATTCCTCAACACTGAAATTTGAATTTTATATATGATTTTCGTATGACACAAATTATTTTTCTTTTTTTATTCCCCAGCCGCTTAAACATGTAAAAGGCATTATTAGTTCAAGGACCTTATGAACACAGGAAGCCAGTAGCATTTGGCCCTCAGCCTAGAATCTGAGGATTTCAGATCTAGTCTCAAGAATAGTAACCAGGAGAGATGATCTCCCCAATAGATCCCAGGGAGATATCCTAACACAATGGACATTTTCCATTGTGTGCTTCGTATATACATCTCCTTTGGTCTTTATCACACTGTTTGTCATGTATGTGTTCACATGTCTGTCTTACCAACTGGGATATAGTAAGCTCTTTGTGGGCAAAATCCATGCCTCACATATTTCTCTGTCTCCAGTATTTGTCACAGTACCTGGAACATAACAAGTGCTTGATAGATACGGCCCAACAGCCGCAAGATGTTACTGCCCAAGAGTGACATGAAGTGTAATTCAGGAATCACCACCCCAGCTACCAGGCATCTGACTGTCTGACATCGCATCATGAATAGTATGCCCTTGGGCAGTTGACAAAGGTCATGGAAGGCAAAATGCCCTTGGGATGGTTGACAAAGGTCATGGAAAGCAAATTGCACCATTACCCTGAAGCTGCATTTTGCCCTTGGCCAAAAGCAACTCTTAGTTTATAAAAGACTGACAACTAGTTACTTTATTCTTGCCATGGCCTTAACTTATACATGCCCCAAATGAAAAGAAGCTAAGGTGGGAGAATCGCTTGAGTTCAGAAGTTCGAGACAAGCCTGGGTAACATAGCAAGACCTCATGTCTACAAAAAGTACAAAAATTAGCCGGGCATGGTGGCACATGCCTGTAGTTCCAGCTAGTCAGAAGACTGAGGCAGAAGGACCTCTTGAGCCCAGGAGAGTTTATGGTGAGCCAGGATTGTACCACTGCACTCCAGCCTGGAAGACAAAGTAAGACCATGACTCAAAAAAAAAAAAAAAAAAAGAGCCGGGCTTGGTGGCTCAGCCTGTAATCCCGCACCTATGGGAGGCTGAGGTGAGTGTATTGCCTGAGCCCGTGGGTTCAAGACCCGCCTGGGCAGCGAGACCTCATCTTTACAATAAATAAAAAAAATCAGCCAGGCGTGGTAGCGCATGCCTGTAATTCCGGCTCCTTGAAAGGCTGAGGTGGAAGGATCGCCGGAGCCCAGCAGGCGAGGCTGCGGTGGCCGGGAGCGGCCACTGCACTCCAGTCTGGGCAACCGAGTGAGACTCCAACTCAAAAAAAAAAAAAGATGTTTCAGGGCTCTTTTTAAATATGTGATTGGAAATCTTGAATAGAAGTATACCAGGGATCAAATCTGTGTACAAAGGGAATACAAAGAACCACAGGAGAATATTTATGGAAATGGCTCATTACTATTCAGATTTGGATGGACTCCAGAATGTAGCTCCAGAAATGTAACTGTAATTCCAGCCAGGGAGGCAGGTAAGCAAGCAAGAAAGAGGAAGGAACAGAAGGAGGAAGGGAGGAAACCAACAAAATAACTCAGGCTGGTTCCCCATCACTCCGTCCTACCCTGGCCCCTACAAAGGAACTCGGCAGTATTTTTCCACTATAAATACTATGAACAGCAAATGGTGCACAGAGCTTTAAGGGTGCCAATATCATCTTTCTATATCTAGGTCTGTCCATAACATTTTTATTTGAAATCCAGTTGTACTCTTAGTATCCTAGTCAACAAAATGGCACTATAATAACCTAATTCTGTACATTTTTTAATCCACTGGCTATCCATTTTAAGTGACATTTGGATTCCTTTTTTTTTCTTTGTGAATAAATCTCCATAGCAACTAAACCGAATACCTTGGTATTCAACCCAAGCATACCCACCTAGTAAGTTTGGTAAGAATGCTTTTTTCTTATCTAACGCCACAGTTAAGAGTATCCAGAAAATCTGATGGGGTTCGTATATTCTACCTGGGCCTAAGGAGTAGACATTTGTTTATCAAGGATGGCAGCCACATTCCATGTCTTCACTGCTTGAGTAACTCTGTCATTTATCACATTACAGCCGTGGACCAGCTCATTGTTCACATTTTTTTACACATTTGTCCTTGTGTGTGTGTTAGTATTTACTGCATCCTCGTGGGCCATTATATTATCACATTTTAACTTTGAATGACATCTTATTTGGAATCATGGAATCGATATTACTTTACTGGTCATTTGTCTTCCCTAAATTGCTTCACGGACCACAAATAAAGACCTACAGAGCAAAATCTCATGCTCAGTTGTAATGAATCAATGTGTTGAATTCCAGTAATCATCAGTTTCCAATTTTCACCAGCAGCTTCTCAGTATTGTTGGAAACTTCATGCAAAGTTTCAGATTAAAAGAATTCATTTTGAAACACTTTCTCTGAATTCAAACTCAGTTATTTACATTGTGCTAAAGAGACCTTAACCAACTAGATGGTAAACTTAACAAAACACACTCACCAATTCTTTTAGCGTCACAAAAGATTTTAAGGGTAAACATTGAGATACATTAACAACTTTCTATTTCATTTCTTAGACTCTCATTCTTAAAAGGGCTTTAATATTCCATATTATGACTGTACGCTTTCCTAATAATCTTTTCTAAAAATTCAGGTGAATTGTTTCTGCAATTTGTGACTGTTTGCAGCTCAGCAAATTATTCATTTGAGCTGGCTGAGCCACACACGTAACATTTTTAATTAGAGTGCCACAGTTGACTTCAAATCCAAAATATCCCCATCTAAAATTATTCTGTAGGCTTCGTATTTGCTGCCAGGAGCCTGAAAAGTTAAAAATAGCAACCAAACTTTCACATCACAAGGCAGAGAAAAGCATTTCAAGCAAGCGTACAAGCTTCAAATAGACTCATGAACAGATCCCAAAAGGCAGGCAAAGGCTGACAAGTCCTTAGATTTGATCGTCCCCAGTATGCTTTTATTTGTAAGAGAAAAAGGACATTAGGCACACATTTAATAGCATTATATGACCAGGAGAAAAACTTAGTAACACAGCAACCGGTAATGATAAACTACCTACAGCTGTAGCAGAAGAAAAATAAAGCAAACTGGTAAAATACAAGTATCTAAATTTTTATATACTATAAAACTAACGATATTAAATTAGAATGTAAATTTTGAACAAATCCATAGGGATGCAATCAACAAAATTCAGAATGTGAAAAACTTTACAAAGCAAAGGTCTTGGATTCTTCAATAATGATAGAAAAGAGAGAGAGGGAGAAAGGCAGGAAGGGAGAGAGGGAGGGACAAGAGGGAAGGAGGGAAGGAGGGAAAGAGGAACGGGGGAGGAAAAAGAAGATAAGGGAGAACCTACATGAGACTGAGGCATGAATGCATCAGTTGCAATGTGCTGTGGTCTGACTGCCTGTATGCCCCCCAAATTCCTATGCTGAAATCCTGACACCCAAGACAATGGTATTAGAAGGTGGCTCAGCCTGTAATCCCAGTACTTTGGGAGGCTGAGGTGAGTGTATTGCCTGAGCCCGCGGGTTCGAGACCCACCTGGGCAATTTGGCGAGACCTCATCTCTACAATAAATCAAAACTTAGCCAGGCGTGGTAGTATGTGCCTGTAGTTCCAGCTACTTGGAAGGCTGATGTGGAAGGATCACCTGAGCCCAGCAGGTTGAGGCTGCGGTGGCTGTGTGTCACTTCACTCCAGCCTGGGTGACAGAGTGAGACTCCAACTCAAAAAAAAAAAAGAATGTGGCGTATTAGAGGATGAGAACAGTAGAGGAAGGGGAAGACGGGGAGAGGTTGCTCAATGGATACAAAAAAAAGATGAATACAGCTAGATACAAGAGTAAGTTCCAGGGTGATGACACTAAATAATTTATTGTACACTTTCTTTTTTTGTTTTTGTTTTTGTTTTAGTCGGAGTTTCCCTCTGTTACCCAGGCTAGAGTGCGGTGGCACACTCATGGCCACCATAGCCTCAACCTACTGGACTCAGGTTATCCTTCTGCTTCAGTCTTCCAAGTAGCTGGAACTACAAGCGTGCACCACCAAGCCGGCTAATTTTTTGATTTATTGTAGAGATTGGTCTCATCAAGTTGCCCAGGCTGGTCTCGAATCCATGGGCTCTCACCTCGGCCTCCCAAAGTGCTAGGATTATAGGCATGAGCCAACACACCCAGCCCTGTTGTACACTTTCAAACAGTTAAAAGAGAGGATTTTGAATGTTCCAAACAAAAAGAAATAATAAATGTTTCAGGTGACTTGATCATTACACATTGTACACATGTATCAAAATATCACTCTTATCCCATCAATACGTATGGTTAAGTGTCAACTAAAAAGGAAAATTACATTTAAAAAAGAAGGTGGGGCCTTTGACAGGTGATCAGTGTCCTTATGAAAGTGGCCCAAGAGAGACCCCTCAACCTTCCACCATGTGAGGACACAGTGTAAAGATAGGTATCTATATAAATCAGAAAACAGGACCTCATTGGACACCCAATTTGCCTGATCTTGGACTTCCCAACCCCCAGAACTGTGAGAATAAAATTCCATTGTTTACAAGCTGCTTTGTTATAGCAGCTGAATGGACTAAGACACAATGTACAGGTGTTATTTAGAATGTGATTTTAAAAGGTATGCTGTTAAAAATTATGAAATAAGGCCGGGCATGGTGGCTCACGCCTATAATCCCAGTACTTGGGAGCAGAGGAGAGAGGATTGCCTGAGCCCAGGGGTTCAAGACCAGCCTGTACAACTTAGCGAGACTTCATCTCTACAATAAATCAAAAAATTAATGGGGCGATAGCACCCACCTGTAGTTCCGGCTACTTGGAAGGCTGAAGCAGAAAGATCACCTAAGCCCAGCAGGTCAATGCTGGGGTAGCCATGAGAATACCACTGCACTCCAGCCTAGATGATGGAGTGAGACTCCAACTCAAAAAAAAAAAATTATGAAATAAGAGGGTTAATTTGAAAACTTTATGTTTGATAATATTAAGGAGATAGAGTCAATATGGATTTTTTGTTCTTATCTTTTAGCAATACATACTGATATGTTTACAGATGAGATGATACAGTACTTATGATTTGTGTCAAAACAATCCAGTATGGGTGTGTATGTGTGCGCGCGCGCGCGCGTGTGTGTGTGTGTATGTGTGTGTGGTGACTATAAGTGAAAGCAGTTTGGCCATAGATTGATATCCTTGAAGCTGGGTGATGAGTACATGAGAGTTTGTATAGGGGATTATATGCTAGTCTTGTAGACATTTAAAATTATTCATAATAAAAATGTTTTTAAAAAGCAACATGTACAAAAAAATACTGTGGTCTGTGTGCCCAGAAATTACCTCCGGGTGGCCTGAGGGTGTGTGTGGCCTGAAGACATATTTTGTTTGGACTGTAGACTGTTTTAAAAAATGTGATTTCCTTTTTAGAGCCAACATTTAAAAATAAGAAGATTTCACATAAAAATTAGATTTCCAACTTCTCTTGAAAAAATAGTAAGATCTGGCCGCACGAGGTTACAACCACAAGCCCTGGAGCTCAGCCTGCACCACCCCCTCAGCCCTGGCACCCAGTGGGCTCCCTAGTCTGTGGTCATTTGAGTTTGGCCCCCAGTGTAAGAGACTCCTCAGAGCAGTCATTCAATGCCAACCCCTGAGTCAAACCTTCAGGAATTAACGTATTCTGCTCTCAGCCCAAAGTCCTAGAGCTTTGTTTTCTGACCAGTAACCAAAGGTTTCTGACAACTTCAACACAACCACTTGAAGTGTTTTAGTTTACATTACACAAAGCGGTGATTTGAAACATATGGGTAGTCAACACACTCCAAAAGAAAACCCCAGAGTTTTTATAGTTTGTCTGGCTTGGGGACCTCTGGCCAGGTCTGCCGACTTTCCTTATCGTTCAGGCAACAGCCCTGGCTCCTGTCTTGTTCCACAGACTCCCAGGATGCAGAGGCGGGAAGGGGGCTGCAAGCTCATCTAGTACCTTCCTAGTCATTACAAGGAGAGTCAAGCCAAGGGAGGTTGAGTAGCTCGCCCAATCATTTTCCAAGGGGTCACTGGAGGAGTGGATGAGGATGACAATGTAATGTGAGACTGAGCCTTGACAGATTCCAGACATATCCCAAAGTCACTGCATGATAATTTGTTCCTGCATGTTTTTACTCCCCTCAAAATACGTCTGCAGCATGATGCTGGAACAGGAGCGGCATTTCTCTAGAAAAAGATTTTCAACCTTGAAAAGAATCAAGGGTGGCTGGGCGCGGTGGCTCAAACCTGTAATCCTAGCACTTTGGGAGGCCGAGGCGAAAGGATTGCCTGAATCCAGAAGTTTGAGACCAGCCTGGGCAACTTGGTGAGACCTCATCTCTACAATATATTAAAAACATTAGCCAGGCATGGTAGCATGCATCTATAGTTCTGGCTACTTGGAGGGCAGAGGCGGAAGGATCGACTGAGCCCAGTGTGCCACTGCACTCCAGTCTGGGAGACAGAGTGAGACTCTGACTCATAAAAAAAGAACCAAGGGTTGAACCACTTGAGTCCTGGCATTCCCATTTAATCGACTGCCGTAAGCGGAATGACTGTTTCTTACTTGTACAGCTGCTTCTCTTCATGCAAGAGGACATGTAAAGGTAAGGACAAGAGAGTCCATCTAACTCCTCAGGTTCTCTGAAGACTCTTTTGGATCCTAGTTTCACCATAAACCATTCTCAGATTCATATTCACTCCATCAGCCCTGTTGAGTCCAAGGAAGTTCTCAGTGTCATATAATAACCACCATATTGACAAAGCCAGTCCTCTGTGACCTTGAGTTCTTTCCAAAGCAAGCTTACCCAGTTAGCAGTAGACTATTCTTGAGATTTAATTAATTCAACTGCAGACAAGTCAAAAGAAGAAAAAATTAAAGCAACCCTGAGGCAATATATGATACCTGACTGTGCAGTATGCGTAATATTTCCAGTGCCCCAATGGGGAAGTCTCACCTCATTGACTGGCACATTTTCTTCACTTTCGCATCACTTCTAAGGTGCCTTAAAAGTTAGCGACTCTTTTCTTCCATTAAAAATGTAAAAGACATCATCAGATTTTGTCATCCAAGGTCTATAGGCACCAGAGCAATCACTTGGCTGGAGTTCCCTAGCCTTTTTTTTTTTTTGAGACCAGGTATCACTATGTTGCCCCGGCTGGTCTTAAACCCCTAAGCTCAAGCAATCCTCCTCCCTCAATCTCCCAAAATGCTGGGATTGCAAGCATGAGCCACCCCACCTAGCCTGGTGTCCTAGCTTTCTAAGCATTAAAAAGTGGTCTTCTTCTGGGCCAGAGGTCAGAGGTTATATCACATTAGTCTAATAACTGCATAGGTTATGACTCACAACTGCTCACCACCACTATAAACTGAAAAAGTTTGAACTGAATCCCCAGAAGAAAATATAAAGGCTTTGAGGTCTTGGGGATGTGTGTCAGTGGCCAAACCCTGTGCAACCAGAACTTGAGAAGCATTGAGAGTAGTATCCAGCATCCGAGAGAAGCCACGGAAATTGGTCTGGCAAAAGGACAGAAGTCCGAAGCAAAGACAACTGGCCACAGAGATGTAAAAAAGGCATGATGGGGAGGGGACATGAGAGGCTTAAGAAACTAGGAAGCTGGACGTGCTATGAACCAAGATGACATAAAAGATATAAAACAAACTTCTTTTTATTCATATAACAAATATTTCTTTTTTAAAAATTTGTTTAAATTTTCTATTTTTATTTTTTTTTGAATCAGGGTCTCACTGTCACCCAGGCTGGAGTGAAGGGGAACATCGTGACAGTCATGACTCATGGAAGCCTCGACCTCCTAGGCTCAGGTGACCCTTCTGCTTCAGCCTCCTGAGTAGCTGGGGCTCTAGGTGAGTGGCACCACTCCCAGCTAATTTTTTTATTTTGTGTAGAGACAAGGTATTGCTATGTTGCCCAGGCTGGTCTCAAACTTCTGGACTCAAGCGATCCTCTTGCCTTAGCCTCCCAAAGCACTGGAATTAAAGGTGTGAGCTGCTGCACCCAGCCTCATATAACAAATATTTCATGAGCACCTAACATGCCGCAGATACTGTGCAAAGCACTGAGGATACAATGAGACCCAGAATAAGCAAGAAACACAGAAAGATGAGCAAGATGGGTAAGAGGAAAGTTTTATTTTTTAAAGGGCATAACAGAGACAAGAATAGTAATAGGCTCATCCAGAGAGATGCCTGGTTTGAGAAGAAGGCTAATGGGTAGAAGAAACTAGAGACAAATAATTCAAGAAAATTATCAAATTTAGTCATTTGTCTAAATAAGTATATTTACTTCTCCTCCATCTTTGTTGTTGTTGTTGTTGTTGAGGAGTCAGAGTCTTACTCGGTCGCCCAGCCTCACTGAGACTCACTGCAGCCTCAACCTCCTGAGCTTGGACATTCCTCCTTCCTCAATTTCCCGAGTACCTAGAACTACAGGAGCACATCACCATGTCTGACCAATTCTTTTATTTATTTATTTTTGCAGAGATGGGGTCTCGCTCTGTTGCCTGGGCTGGTCTCAAACTCCTGTCCTCAAACAACCTTACCGCCTCGGCTTCCCAAAGTACTGGGATCACAGGCGTGAGCCACTACATCTGGCCTTCCACATCTTTTAAATAAAAATCCTTCCAATGGCTCTACAGCCCCATCTGGTTATTCCCTCTCTCTCTCCCCTCTGACTCCCATCTCCTCAAAGCCATCATCATCCATAACAACTCCTGCTGGAAGCAAGCTCACTCAAGCTTAGCCCTAACAAGATTACCAGAAGGCCCCACCCCAACTGTCACTCTGAATGGTCTCCACCCTCCTCAGTATCAGGGTAGCACCTGAAACCACCGGCCATGCCCTTCTTTGGAGAGAGCCTCTTCATCTGAATTCTGTACCAATTTGAGGAAATTCCGTGTGAGTTCCAGGCCCAATTTGCTCAGTGCTTGGTACTGTGAAGAATGGTCAAAACTGGGTATAGAACCAATTCTTCCCAAATATTATGGCTAGTATGCAGAGGCAGAGAGGTTCCCACAAATCACATACTGGGTTCTGGTAAGGCGAAGACAGGAAACAACCACTGGGTGGATAATCAAAAAATGTCTACTACAAAGGCCGAACATGGTAGCTCGTGCCTGTAACCCCAGCACTTTGGGAGGTCAAGGTGGGAGGATTACTTGAACCCAGGAGTTCAAGACCAGCCTGGGCAACATAGTAAGACTTCATCTCTACAAAAAGATACAAAACTTAGCCAGGTGTGGTGGCATGAGGTGGATCACCTGAGCCCAGGAGGTTGAGGCTGTGGTGAGCTGGCCTCATGCCACTGCCCTCCAGCCTGGGCAACAAAGTGAGACCCTGTCACACACACACACAAAAGTCCACCACAGTATCCAAGCTTCTCTCTAACAGCATTGACAATCCCTTCTCAAATTTCCCCTGACTTCCTCTCTTTATCCACCACCTCACACACCGCGTATCCAGAATATTCTACGTGTACCTGTCCAAACAGCTATTGGAGTCCCTTCCTTTCACAACCACACTGATCCCATCTGGGAAACTTCAGCAGCCTCCCACATCCACTTCCAGATCTCCCAAGAAAAGGATCTGCCATCCTGCCCCTTCCCCATAAATGGCCTCGTCTCAAGGTGGAGGGGAGAGATTGACAAGAGCAGGAGGGGCTGTGAAACCTGAAACTCCCTAGAGCATGGGATCCTCGCTCTGCCTGCTCCCACCCATCACTCTGCCCCAGCAAAGAAGCCCATCCTGTCAAAGCACCGCTGAGCAGGAAGGAAACGTGAGGAAGACCCGATTCCCAGAATGTATTTATTCAACTCCTAGGACCAAAGCTATAACCAATCAACTGATAATTCTGGAGTATGGTAATAAAAGAAAAACAAATATTCATTATTCCTCTGACCATGACATTATTTTAAATATATCATGCCCTTCCTCTAAAAAAGATTAAAGCTCTGTTTTCAACCATTAAAAATAAAGTTTGGCCTAAGTTTAAGTGATGAGGGAGAGCAGTGAGAAACTTAGCAAGAAACAGCAGAGAAAGGGTGAGATTTCTGATCTTTAGACCCAGCGACTCAGATCCTTTCGTTCTTTACCTTAAACCAGAATCTTCTTAATGTTTTCTATATAAAACAAAGAAACGTGGCCACTTTTGAACTCTAACTTTGGCTTTTTATTCTTCACGTTTTTTTTTACTGCTAAATAATACTCAAAGAAGCATTCAGCTTGGGTTTGGCTTTAGCCAACACTTCAGATAAATAAAATAACAGGAAGTGACTGCTTAATAGAGAAAATGTAACTTCAAATTATCACTAACATTCTAACAAACACTAACATAGCATAATCGTCTACATCTGGGTAACTGTGGTATTTGAGTGCAAAAATGTACATACATTTGTGTATGAATATTGTTCAATTAAGTGAAGCCCCAAATTGTCTCCTTATATATTTCAAGTTTGGTCCGTAGGTTTCCTGCACATGGTGAACTGTAACCTAGGGATGTGCAAACAGGGTGCAACTTAATCTCATGCCAATCACCGAGTTTCGGCCGATCACAGGAGGCCAACTGATCTCATTGTGTTCAAAAAAGGCCAGCCCGGTGGCTCAGCCTGTAATCCTACGCCTTTGGGAGGCTGAGGTGAGTGGATTGCCTGAGCCCGCGGGTTCGAGACACGCCTGGGCAGCGAGACCTCATCTTTACAATAGATCAAAAAATCAGCCGGGCGTGGTAGCGCATGCCTGTAATTCCGGCTACTTGGAAGGCTGAGGCGGAAGGATCGCCAGAGCCCAGTAGGTTGAGGCTGCGGTGGCCGGGAGCGGCCACTGCACTCCAGTCTGGGCGACAGAGTGAGACTCCAACTCAAAAAAAAAAAAAAAAAAGGCCAGCGATGAGCCATAACCAATCCAGCTGTTTCTGTACCTCGTTTCTGCTTTCTGCATATCACTTTTCTACTTCTGTCCATAAATCTTCTTCCATGGAGCCTCTCTCAACCTTTTCTGGTTTGGGGACTACCCAATTCATGAATCATTCTTTGCTCAATTAAACTCTGCTAAATTCAGTTTGTCTAAGGGTTTTCTTTCACAACATGTACATATCTTCAGTAGTATACGTTTGCATAAGAATGGAAAAAATACTAAAATGTCTGCATGACTTTTAGCTATGAGTAAAATAGCAATGATTTCTCCCCTTATTCCACTGTTTCTACTTTTTTCAAACCTTCTACTACGATCATTCATATATAGACAAGGAAAAAAGAAACAACTTTATTTTTACCACATATGTGAAGATGTATGTTTTTGCAAGGTGTGCTTATCTTTTTATATCAAAAAAGCGAGATACTAAATATATCCCCATAAAATAACCCATACAGGAAAAAAAGAAAAAGCTCAGTTTCACTTACAAATTCAATCGTTAAGAGTAATAAGAAAATAGAGCCCCTTGTATCAATATTGCTATGTATACCCTTCAAGTACCTCATAAATGCTAAGGCCACATCTTTCCCTTTGTTTTCTTTTTTTTTTTTTTTTTTTTGAGTTGGAGTCTCACTC
>NW_007252334.1:493126-530642 GCF_000164805.1 Carlito syrichta
GAGTGCAGTGGCTGCTCCCGGCCATGGCAGCCTCGACCTGCTGGGCTCCGGCGATCCTTCTGCCTCACCCTTCTAAGTAGCCAGAACTACAGGCACGCGCTACCATGCCCGGCTAATTTTTTTTTTTTTGATGTATTGTAGAGATGAGGTCTCGCCTGCCCAGGTGGGTTTCGAGCCTGCGGGCTCAGGCAATCCACTCACCTTAGCCTCCCAAAGCGAGGGATTACAGGCTGAGCCACCGAGTCCAGCTACCCCCTTTGTTTTCTTAGACCTCTGGTTCTCTGTATTTCCTAATCATGTTTCCTCCCTAGGGCTAAAGTAAGGAGCATGAATAGATGGACACACTCATGCATGCACGCAGACACACATGCACACTCTCATAGGACACGTGCACACTCTCACCCATGCGCAGAGGCACACATGCACACTCTCATAGGACACGTGCACACTCTCACCCATGTGTGCAGACACACGTGTACACTGTCACCCATTCAGGCAGACACACACGCACACCCTCATGTATGTGTGCGGACACACGTGCACACTCGCATGTGAGCGGACACAAGTGCACACTAACATATGTAGGCAGACACACATGCACACACTCATACATGCATGCAGACACACAAGCACACACTCACATATGTGGATGGACACATGTGCACAAGGCCACACGAATGTGGACACATGTGCACACTCACACGCCATCCTGCTATATGCATCTCAGTCTCTGACCATAATAGTAATCACCTAAAAAATGACTCTCCCAGGCCGGGCTCAAGCCTATAATCCTAGCATTTGGGAGACCGAGGCGAGAGGATTGCCTGAGCCCAGGGGTTCAAGACCAGTCTGGGCAACCTGGCAAGACTTTGTCTCTATACTAAAATAAAAGAAGTAGTCAGGTGTGGTAGCACATGCCTGTAGTTCCAGATACTTGGAAGACTGATGCAGAAGGATCACCTGAGCCCAGCAGGTCGAGGCTGCAGTGGCCGTGAACATACCACTGCACTCCAGCCTGTGTGACACAGTGAGACTCCAACTCAAAAAAAGATAAAAATAAAGAAAATGACTCTCCCTGAATCACAGGTGCTCTCTCAGGCTCTTGGACTCACTTTCTCGTACTCCATAGTATGCAGAGGACCCAAGGCTCCCTCAACACCCTCTCCATTTCACGTTTCCACAGGAAAGAACATACAGTGTTTAAAGCAAACTCCTGATTATGCACACAAATAAAGGCAAACATTGGCACAGATGCGTGTTTGGCACGCGATTTCTCTAATTGCATTTTGCTTAGGCTACCATCAAAATGTTAGTGTTCCCCCAAACACAAACATAGCAGAGAGAGGAGGAGATGCCAACCGAAAGGACTTCTGGGTGATGGAGAGCTAGCTGAAATGTAAAGTAGGCCTCAAATAAAAGAACCTCTTGCCACACTCAGAACCCTGAGAGTTATTCATGTAAAACAATAGACAGATGTCTGTGCACACATCTCTCATACAGCCATATATGATTAATATTAATGTGGCCCAAGTCAAATGCCTATATGTCAACTAATGTCATGTTCAACTGATCTTGAAAGTACAGAAGAAATCTCGGCTGGGTGTGGTAGCTCACACCTGTAATCACAGCACTTTGAGACGCTAAGGCAGGAGGAACACTTGAGGCCAGGAGTTCAAAACCAGACGAGGCAACACAGTGAGAGCCTCATCTCTTTAAAAAACAAAAAAAGAACAGAAAATCTAGAATACCTTCCATGTCTATAACCTCCTGGATGAATGGTAAGTGATATCATTTCAATCTAGGAAGCACAAAATTTTAGTCCTGACTCTGTTTCTGAGTTAGAAAAATTTTCTTAGATGGATTTAAAAGATGCCTCTCTATAACTCGCATCTCTTCTGGACAAACCCAAACCAATTCTCTGTCATTTCTGTAAGCTAACCCTTCAAATAGTGAAAGAGGTCCTGTCGTCCTGTCCTCTATTGTTTTCTCCTGCAGGTTAAGCAGCAATCCACAGCAGGGCTCCCCATCACCATTTCAGCTCTGCCCCTCTGACCACTCCACTTTCTCAAAGTCCTCCTTAAAATGCAGCCAATGGAGCTGGCTACTATCCTCAAGGGCTGAATGTTCCTCCAGTGGGATCAGGACAGTTCACTTCCCTCAGTCCACAAACAGGTTCAGGTTCATTCATTTGTAGTAGACACATCACACCCCTGCCACACACTACTGCCAAGCCAATCTTTCCTATTCTGAGTGAATATAATAGTCTCTTCATTTTTGTCTTGTTGTCCCCAAACTGTTTAGGACATTACATTCCTACTTTTTAAAGGTTATCTGGCAGGTTTCTGCCTGCTCTTCTGGGTTGCTAGGGGTATTTAGAGTTTGTACTGAAGACCCGACAATTCTCCCATCCAGATGTGATATTCGAGTTCAGAAAGAACAAGCCACATTTTTTGCTGTGTCCTCTCAGAAACAAGGGGGGAAAAAACAGCTAAAGGCTGCAAGAAAGGAAATCACATAGACTAGCAGAAACAAGAGAAGCCAAGAGGGCCAAGGACTCCAGAATCTTGATGGCCTTATCATCTAGCACAGTCCACAGACAGATACATAACTATCATCTGTCTCCATACAAAATTAACATTTGCCAGGCACAGTGGCTCATGCTTGTAATCTCAGTACTTCGAGAGGCGGAAATAGTAAAAATGCTTGAGGTCAGAAGTTTCAGACCAGGCTAAGCAACATAGCAAGACCTCGTCTCTACAAAAACTAATGTTAAGAAAATTTGCCAGGCACAGTGACAAACGCCTAGAGTCTCAGCTACTTGGGATGCTGATGCAAGAAGATCACTTGAGCCCAGAAGCTCAAGACTGCAGTAAGCTATGATTGCACTTCAGCCTGGACGACAGAGCAAGACACTGACTCAAAATAACTGATAGACAGAAATAACTGATAGATAGATAGATAACCTCCTTTAAAAATTTTTATGTCATTGGGCGCAGTGGCTCACACCTGTAATTCCAGCACATTAATAGGCAGGGGCGATAAAATTACCTGGGCCCAGGGGTTCGAAACCAGCCTGGGCAACTTGGCAAGACCTCATCTCTACAATAAATCAAAAAATTAGCCAGGCTTGGAGGCGCGTGCCTGTGGTTCCAGTTACTTGGAAGGCTGAGGTGGAAGGATCAACTGAGCCCAGCAGGTAGAGGCTGCAGTGGCCATGAGCATGCCACTACACTCCTGTCTGGGTTATAGAATGAGACTCCAATTCCAAAAAAAAAATGTATGTCATCTTGAGTTGGTTTATGTTGTTTGCAAACAAGAAACATCTAACTTGGAAACCATAAAAAAAATGAATGTCCCACATAAAATATCATGTCAGTTACTCTTAAGGTATTGGGCAGTCTGTTCTGCTAGGGGGATGCTAATTAACATTCTTCTGTATGGTCCAACCAGTTTCAAATCCCACCCACAAGCATCCCATGGACTCCCTGAGACATTTTTTATTTTCTCAATCCTCAAGACTTAACTGTTTTCCTCTCATCTCTGCCTGACTTCCCTAACTCCCTGAATCCTATCTTTCCTCCACTCATACTTTCTGCCACACAATTTGGCCGATACAGTCAGCCCTCTGAATCTGTGGGTTCTGCATCCCTTCACTCCACCACAAATCCAAAATATTCAGAAAAAAAAATAGCTAGTTGTATCTGTAGTGACCAGGTGCATACTTGTTTTGCTTGTCATTATTCCCTGAATAATACAGTACAACTATTACATAGCATTTACATTGTGTTAGATATTACAAGTAATCTAAAGATGATTTAAAGTACATGGAAGAATTGTGTGGGTTATATGCAAATACTACACCATTTTATCAGGGATTTGAGCATCATGAATTTTGATATCCCCCACGAATAACAAGAGACATTAATGAAGTAATTTTAAAGAATAATTTATGTATAATGATGCTAATGAAATTAATGAAGTCAAAGCAATGGATAATTTTTTTTTTGAATTGGCATCTCACTCTGTCACTCAGGCTGTAGTGCAGTGACACGCTTATGGCCACCACAGCCTTGACCGCTGGATTCAAGCAATCCTGCCACCTCAGCCTTCCAAGTGGCTGGACTACAGGTGCACGCCACCATTGCCCGGCTAATTTTCTGATCTATTATAGAGACAAGGTCTCACCAAGTCGCCCAGGCTTGTCTCAAATCCTTGGGCTCAGGCAATCCTCTCGCTTCTGTCTTTAAGAGTGCTGGGATTACAGGCATGAGCCACCGTGCCCAACCAATGAATATTTTCTGCTTCTAAAACACTGTGCTGTGCCCTTAGCCAAAGAATCACCCAAAGTTGGAATTCAGGCAAGTTATATACAACTCTAGACTACAAATTGATAATAATACTAATAAAGGATACTTGAGAAAATGTCAACACCAGTCCAAGTATGACTTACTTCAAAATGAAAACACAGACAACAATCTATACCTAGAAGTCAATTATACAAAAACAGATGCATATAACAGCATTATCCATTAGGAAAATGAAAATCAAAACCACAATACACACCCCTCCAAACCTACTATAATCATTTGACAGATAATACCAAGTGCTGGAGCCCTTATATATTTCTGGTAAGAATACAAAATGTCACAGCGGCTCTGGAAAACAATCTGGTAGTTCCTCAAAAGATGAAACCCAGAGTACATATGACCCAGCAATTCCACTCCTGGGTATACACCCAAGAGAAAGGAAAACACATGCCCACACAAAAACTTGTACACCAGTGGTTTCTAGCAGTATTAACTGTAATAGCCACAAAAAGGAATTACTCAAATGTCCATCCATTGATAAATGGGTAAATAAAACGTGGTTTAGTTATACAATGGACCATGATTCAGCAACAAAAAGAAATAAAGTACTGATTCACGCTACATCACAGATGAACCTCAAAATCATCTTGCTAAGGGAAAGTCACAAGAGACAACATATCACATGATTCCTTTTATATGAAATTTCCAGAACAGAGAAATCAATAGAGAAGAATTAGGTTAATGGTTACCTGGGGTGGAGATTGCATGGAGAAGTTGCAGAGCGTAATAGAGAAAGACTGGTCACAAGTAGAGAGCTTCTTTTGTTCTAAAAAGGATCATGGGGGCAGTGGAAAATTCTGTGACTATACTAACGTTATTCAACTGTACACTTAAATGGATGACTTATATGGTATCTAAATTATAGCTCAATAGAGCTGTTTTAAAAAATCCATTAGAGAGTAATTAATCTATTACCAGTCAGTATAAAGAAAAGGAATGTACTTAATACCCGTTTTTCTAGAAAGTGGGTCAAAATCCTAAATTTAACACATACACAACTCCCATATAGTGGTTTATACAGTTATTTCAACACAATTCACATTATGCCGGATTAATCAGGGACAGGGCTTTCAAACAGAACTAGATGTGAGTCCCACCCTACAACTCACAAGTCAAATGACCTTGGATCCTACTTTACTCCTCTAAGCCCTATCTGCAAAACAAGAAAAATAACAGTATCTCTCCCACTGGGTTGTTGTGAAAAACAAATGAGATAACTCACATAAACTGACAAGCCAGTGCCAACACAGAACAGCACTCAAATCCTAACTTTATAAATAAATAACAATAACAACAAGCTCTTGTGTGTGTTATATCAAGCCTTGTGACAAGAACACATAATGTAGGTCAGGCACAGCAGTTTACGTCTATAATCCCAGCCCTTTGGGAGGCCAAGGAGGGAGGATCACGAGGTCAGGAGTTCAAGACAAGGCTGAGCAACATAGCAAGACCCTATCTCTACAAAACATTAAGAAATTAACTGGGCATGATAGCACACATCTGTATTCCCAGCTACAGGAGGCAGAGGCAAGAAGATCATTTGAGACCAGGAGTTCAAGGTTGCAGTAAGCTATGATCACACCAGTGCACTCCTGCCTGGGTGACAGAATGAGATCCTGTTTGGAAAAAAAAAAAAGACACAGATAACACAGTCCCCTTCTTCAATTATGATACCAAGCACACTGATGCTGCAGTAGTAAGATAGCTACAGACCTAATGTTTATGTTCCCCTCCAAATTCATACCTAATCCCCAAACATTATGGTATTTGGAGGTGGAGCCTTTGGGAAGAGATTAGTTCATGAGGAGGGAGCCCTCATGAATGGAATGAGTACCTTTATAAAAGACACGGCCAGGCTTAGTGGCTCATACCTATAATCCCAGCACCTTGGGAGGCCAAGGCAGTAGGATTATTGAGCCCAGGCGTTTGAGACCAGCCTAGGTGACATAGCAACACCTTATCTTATAAGAAAATTAGTTGGATGTGGTGACATGTTTATAATCCCAGCTAATAGGGAGGCTAGGGTGGAAGGACTGCCTAAGCCCAAGAGGTCAAGGCTGTGGTGAGCCTGGGCACAGTGAGAGTTTGACTCAAAAAAGACAAAAGGCTGGGTTCAGTGGCTCAGCCTGTAATCCCAGCACTTTGGGAAGCCTAGGCAAGTGGATTGCCTGAGCCCACGGGTTCAAGACCAGTCCGGGCAACTTGGCAAGACCTTGTCTCTACAATAAATCCAAAAAAAAAAAAAACAATTAGCCGAGCGTGGTAGGCTGAGGCGGAAGGATCGCCTGAGTCCAGCAGGTCAACACCGGGATGGTGGTGAGCATGCCACTGCACTCCAGCCTGGGTGATAGAGTAAGACTCCAACTCAGAAAAAAAAAGACACAAGAGAGGTCATCTCTCTTTCTACCATGTGAGGATGCAAAGAGGAGGCAGCCATCTTTTAACCAGGAACCCAAGTACTTCAGGACCTTGATCTTGAACTTCCCTGCCTTCGAACTGTGAAAACTAAGTATCAATTGTATAAGCCACCCAGTTTGAGTTATTTCATTATAGCAGTTTAAACCACCTAGGACAAAGTGTGCTGGAGGAAACATTTAAACTGGGTCAAGTGGAAATTCTTGAATTAGAGAATGAAAAGAGGGAAGAAAAGGAACAAAATGATAAGCACATCTCTCATGCGATGCTTTTGCTAACTCTTATACAAACACCAGAATCCTAGAGACTAGGCATTTCAAGGCTTATCAGTGCATTGTATATCTGTATGAAGAACCACCAGGTAACATAGAAACCACCACCTAAAAGCACAGGTGATCAAAGACATGACAATTGAGATTTATGCCCTGCTTAGTACCCAAATAACAATAGGGGAAAATGAAATGCAGAGAGATTAATTGTATATTTCAACCAAGTGACAAAAATAAATCAAATATATAAATTCTCTAATTTCAACATTTTTGGCTACCAGCTACCAGACTCCTCTGTATCTCATGAAAGACAGCAAGAAATAAATTATCACAGAGCCAGGCAACACCCTGACAACGCTTTGGTCTGTTTTTTCCCGAAGGCTGAATACCTCCTATGACACAGTTCTCCGCAAAGGCAACTAATGAGAAAATTGTAGCCCACCAAATGGGAGAGTATTGAATGAAGTACCTATGCTTTTCCTTTTGACAGTTTATAAAGATGTCAGTCAACTGTGATATTTTAAACAAGATCATAAAGGTCTCTGACACACACACAAAAAAACAAACAAAAAAAAAACAGCAAATAAGTGAAAAAAACTAATGAAAACATGTGATTCTAAACAACGTAAAATAGTTACCCATGCAGCATTACTGGTTCAAGAAGTAGGCTTTTGTGTGTTCAATATTTAAAAAGTAATCAGTTTCACCTTTGTGAACTATCATTATGTACTTGTGCTTAAACCACATTTCTCAGTATTATCAACATCTTTTTTTCTTTCTTTTTTTCAAGTAGGAGTCTCACTCTGTCCCCCAGGCTGGAGTGCAGTGGCATGTTCACTGATACCGCAGCATCAACCTGCTGGGCTCAGGTGACCCTTCTGCTTCAGCCTTCCAGGCAGCTGGAACCACAGGAGGGCGCCACCACACCCGGCTAATTTGATTAATTGTAAAGATGAGGTCTCACAAAGTTGCCCAGGCTGGTCTTAATACCCCGGACTCTATTAATCCTCTTGCCTCCGCCACCCAAAGAGCTGGGATTACACATGTGAGCCACCACACCCGGCCTATCAACATCCTTTTAAAATGCAAAATATAATCATCATTCCATCAATATAGAATACTTAAAAGAATAAAAAGTTTTAATCCTAGCCCTCCCGTAATCTAAATCTACAGTGATTCTCTAAGTACCTGAACTAAACAGTATAAAGACTGCACAGAACGATGTTTCAGGAACACGTATGATGGTGCCTGACCCTAGTCTACACACCAGAACCTCACCAGGAATTCACAAGATGATAGGATACATTCTATCCCAGGCTCCCTTCCACATTTGCAGTTCCTTCACTCCAAATGAGCTCAAGTTGGGTTTACAGATTCCCCAAACTGACACCGGCCTCATCCAACCATGCTGCAAACCTACCTGGTTCAAGCTGTCATTTCCAGGGGCAGTTCCGGGTATGCTTTGGGAAGGACAACTTCTTATATCTACATCAGATTGCAGGTATCATGTATCTACATGTCTTCATACCTCATATCTATATCATAAGGTTACATGCCAACAGGACACGCCCATGTAAAGAGGGCAGGCATGAGAAATGGCAAGCAGGGCTCATTAGGGTATGTGGGGCACTCGATTCTGTTCAGACCAGCTTCATTTGCTGTTATTTTCCACTTTACGGAGTGAAAATCTGGAATGGAAAATGAAACGACACTTCCAAGGTTATGCCTCAAACTGTCAGAACAATCTGGGCCAATGGACAGGTTTTCTGGTCTGACAGCTGCTCCTCTATCTGCTGGGACCTGCTGTTTTGAAATTATCATATGCAATCGAACACCTTAGGAGCAATGCAAATTGCTAAAATCTAAGTAGAACAGGTGAAGACATTTGCTGGTCAATGATCACACTCCTGTAACTCATTCCGGGCCACATACCCTGTGGTGTTCACAGATGTGCTCCCAGTAAGCACAGCACTGGACACACCGTAAGTTCAAGTTGAATGAATGAATAAGGCAATTAGAATACTCAAGGAAATATATACCATCTTAAGGGACCTTGGAAATAAAAGAAATCAAGCAAATACATCATGAAATGAAAAATATGTCAAAGTTCAATAGGGAAGGTACCTAAATTAAAAATGTCTTTCCTGGGAGGACAAGGTGGGAGGATGACCTGAGGCCAAGAGTTTGAGACAAAACTAGGCAACATAGCAAAACCCCATCTCTGCAAAAAATTTAAAAGTTAGCCAGGTGTGGTAGTGCACGCCTGTAGTCTCAGCTACTTGGGATGTTGAAACAGGAGAATCACTTGTACCCAAGAACTTGAGGCTGCAGTGAGCTATGGTCATGCACTGCACTCAAGCCTAAGTAACAAAGCAAAACTCTGTCTCTTTAAAAAAAAAAAAAGTTCCACGAGGCTCAGTAGCTCACACCTGTAATCCCAGCATTTTGAGAGGCAGAGCCAAGAGGATTATCTGAGCTCAGGGGTTCAAGATCAGCCTGGACAACATAGCAAGACCTCATCTCTACAAAAAATAAATTGAGAAAATTAGATGGGCATGGTGGTGCATACCTGTAGTTCCAGCTATTTGGAAGGCTGAAGCGAAAGGATCACCTGAGTCCAGCAAGTCGAGGCTGTGGTGGCCGTGAGCATGCCATTGCACTCCAGCCTGGGTAACAGTAAGGCTCTGACTCAAAAAAAATAGTCAACTTTCTTGAATTATTCAACATTACCTCTTGTACTTCAGAATTGTACAGCTTGAGCTTGCTTTATATTTAAAAATTAGAATCAACAAACATTTTACCTTTAAGTCCCACATATGAGTCAAGATCTGTGAGTAAGCTGGGCATGCCTGTAATTCCAGTATTTTGGGAGGCCGAGGCAGGAGAACTGCTTGAGCCCAGGAGTTAGAGACCAGTCTGGGCAACAAAGCAAGACCCTGTCTCTACAAAAACAATAAAAAATAAGCCGGGCTCGGTGGCTCAGTCTGTAATCCCATGCCTTTGGGAGGTTGAGGTGAGTGGATTGCCTGAGACCGCAGGTTCGAAACCCGCCTGGGCAGTGAGACCTCATCTCTACAATAAATCGAAAAACCAGCCGGGCGTGGTAGTGCATGCCTGTAATTCCAGCTACTTGGAAGGCTGAGGCAGAAGGATCACCAGAGCCCAGCAGGTCAAGGCTGTAGTGGCCGGGAGCGGTCACTGCACTCCAGTCTGGGTGACAGAGTGAGACTCCAACTCAAAAAAAAAAACAATAAAAAATAATAAATAAGTAAATAAGCCAGGTGTGGTGGCGCACCTGTAGTCCCAGCTACTTGGGAAGTTAAAGCAGAAGGATCATTTGAGCTCAGGAGTTTGAGGCTGCAGTGAGCCGTAATTGTGCCACTGCATTCAGCCTGGGCAACAGAGTGAGACCACTGAATAAAAAAATTTTTTTCTTAATTTTAAGACAAATTGAGACAGGAGATAGCTAGAGAAAGGCTAGGCAGACAGGTCCTCTGGTAACAATGTAGCAAATTCACAGCAGGCCTCTCAGGCTCAGTGTTGGTGCCTGCGAGCCTCTCAAACTAGAGCTTAAGTACTCACTGCTGGGATCAAAAAGCAACCAATCAGCTCACCATTAGGCCCCTACCTCCTGCCAATTGGTCCTTAATACTGACCAATCAGAACAGCTAGAGCGCACAGCTAGCGCTAGCTAATCGGCTTGGACTTAGGGCTATATAAGCACCAGGTTTTCGGCCCCAGATGGGCAACCCCTTCAGGCTCCCGCCTGCTGTGAGAACTTCTCTGTCATGTCAACAAATCCTGCTTTTTCACTTTCCCGCTGTCTGTGTCCCTCATTCTTTTGGGCATGAATCAAGAACCTCAACCCTGAAAAGCTGCAACCTGAAGAGCTGCAGAAGATCATCAGAGCTGAAGAGCCATGCACCCCAGAGGCTGGCTTGCCAGTTGATGGAGCCAGCTGAACCAGGAGAGTTGCTGGAGGAAGATAAGACTTCAACGCTGAGACACCCAGGGGCCTAGGTTTGACAGTCCACCAAACCTGTAACACTCCCAGGACTTGGCTTGTCAGTCCATTAGAGCTGACACTTACGGGGCTAGGCTTACCAGCCCCTTGACGACCCTCTCTGGGGCTTGGTTGGCCAACCCACTGAGCTGACACTCTCGAAGCCCAGGCTGACCTGAAAAATCCACATCAAAAAAATTTTTTTAAGTTGTTTTTAAGTAATGAGTGGACCCAAGGGTAGCACAAAAGTGAGAAATGTTACACCTACCACTAATGGAATAGGAAAACATTTTTTTTAGTGGCATATGGAAAACCATGTTTAATCTTTATAGTTATAACTACCTTTCGATGTGTATTAAAGAATGTATTAGTAGCACATCAAGCCCATGACATCAGGATTAGGCAAAGTAACTTCATACACACACACACACACACACACAAAATTCCAGATCTGTTACGTGAATACAGTTCATCTAATAAAGAGGTACACAGATGCCATAAGTTGACCTCCAAGAGGCAAGGAACAGTGTGGGCAAGAAAAAGCACAGAAAGCCTAGTGGCCGGACTTTGAATCCCATCAACTGCAGACTTGTGTAATGGCTCTTGTTTTCAGACTTCAATTTCTTTGTCTGTAAAATGGGGATAATAACTGTACCTACATTAGTGTTAACAGGAGGATTAAATTAATTAAAAATAGTAAGTACTCAATAAGCCTTAGCTATCATTATAGTCTAACACAAACTTAAGAAAAAAGAAAGATGACAGAGAAGGAAGGCTGCTACTAACAATGCTCTGAGTCAGGTGTGGTGGCTCACGCCTATAATCCCAGGACTTTGGGAGGCTGTGGCAAGAGGATTGCCTGAGCTCAGGGTTTGAGATCAGTCTGGGCAACATAGCAAGAACTCGTCTCTACAAAAAAAAAAAAATTAGGCATGGTGGTGCATGCCTGTGGTTCCAGCTACTTGGAAGGTTGAGATGGAAGGATCACCTAAGCCCAGCAGGTCGAGTGGCCGTGAGCATGTCACTGTACTCCAAACTGGGCGACAGAGTGAGAGAGAATTCAAGGCAAAAACAAAAGCAAAAACAAAAACAATGCTCTGGTTCTGCTAAGCCAGGATTCAGAAAACCTTCTCAATAAAGGGCCAGAAAGGACGGATTTTAAGCTTTTCTCACCATGAGATCAATGTGGCACCCACTCAACTCAGCCACTATAGCATGAAACCAGCCCTGGGCAATACCTAAGAGAATGGGTATGGCTAACATTACAATAAAATTTTGTTCATGGACACTGAAATCTTAACTTCATATAATCTGCCCATATCATGAAGTATTTTTCTTATGATGTTGTGCAACCATGAAATTCTTCTTCTTTTTTTTTTTTTTTTAATTGGAGTCTCACTCTGTCGCCCAGACTGGAGTGCCATGGCCTGCCACTGCAGCCTCGACCTGCTGGGCTCCCGCGATCCTTCCGCCTCAGCCTTCCAAGTAGCTGGAACTACAGGTGCGCGCTACCACGCCCGGCTAATTTTTGACTTATTGTAGAGATGAGGTCTCGTCAGGTTGCCCAGGTGGGTCTCAAACCATGGGCTCAGGCAATCCACTCACCTCAGCCTCCCAAAGCGCTGGGATTATAGGCTGAGCCACCGAGTCCGGCTTGTTTTTTTTTTTTTTTTTTAATTTGGAGTCTCACTCTGTCACCCAGGCTGGAATGCAGTGGCACGATCACAACCACCACACCCTCAATCTGCTGGGCTCAGGTGAACCTTCCGTCTCAGCCTTCCAAGTAGCTGAAATCACAGATGCGTGCCATCACATCTGGTTAATTTCTTGATTTATTGTAAAAACAAGGTCTCACCATGTTGCCTAGGCTGGTCTCAAACTCTTGGGCTCAGGCAATCCTCTCGCCTTGGCCTCCCTAAGTGCTAGGAATACAGGAATGAGCCACTGAACCCAGGTGTAAAATTCATTCTTAACTTGGGGCCCAGGTTGCTGACCCATGTGCTATGCCCCAAGCATACACAGGCCGCCCAACGATGTTTCACATTCATATGAACTGACTAATTGGCTGGATAATCAAAGTCCCCTGCGTTGGACACTGTCACTTAATCTCTTATTTTCTAACTCCAGAGAGAGAAAGAATTTAACCAATATTTGATGAACTGTCTAACCTACTTAGTGAGAACAAGTTTCAATTTATCTATTTTAGCCCTGGTATTTTTCTACATAAATCAATTCCTAAAGTACATATTTAAAACTGTAAATGTCAAGCCTCCACTTCAAGGTTTGGACCCCTCATTCTGTGCTCCAACACGTATTATGTCCAAGATGACAGATTTATTTCATTACTTTCAGAAATCAGGAATATTTCCAGTGGTGAGAAAAAGCCCTGGAACATATCACTCTTCTGTAAAGTTTCCACATTTAAATCAATTTTTTTTTACTCTATTAGAATGTGTTTTAGAAAGCATAAAGATTTTCCTAAGCAAAAGCAAGGGAACATTGGAGTTAGTTTTGGAAGCTGCACTCACTCGTTCCTCAGTACCCACTGTGGAGCTTAATGCTTTCAGTGGATTAAGTAATTAATGATTTTAAATCAAGACATTAATTCTCACTAATCACCAAGAGAACCGAACCTCACACGCCAACTTTCTTGGCTTTCTGCACTTCCCTAAAGCATTTTGAGATCCTCACTAATGAACAATTTATAAAACTTTTGTATTACTACTGCCAAAAATGACAAGTGGTTTATCAGTGTATGTGTTTACCTTACCATCCTACCCTTTAAGAAAACCCCTTCCAGTGTAAACTTGATCTCTTGGCTTTGACTTTTTCTGATATCAAAAATCAACTCTTCTCATGATTATCTCCTTCAAAACAAGATGGAAGAACCCAGGAGCAGCTACACAATCACAGAAGTTGTGAGCATGAAGGGGACCATCAGGGAAGATTCCAAAAGAGGAATCATGACATCAGCTCAGAAGGGATCCCTGGGACCAAAGCCTGACAGTTTTTAGACAAAACTTCACTATGGTTCTTGAAAAGTGAAAAGACTGAAAACAACAATGACAAACCAACTTGTATAAATGTATCATATATTTTACTATTTGACCAAGCTCAGAGCATTTTAAATGAACTCATGCCAGGATACATTGATAATCATACCCATTAAAAACAACTTTTTAAATGCATGCTGGCCAGGCACAATGGCTCACACCTGTAATCCCAGCACTTTGGGAGGCGAAGATGGGAGGATCACTTGGGCCCACAAGTTCAAGACCACCTGGGCAATATAGCAAGACCTTGTCTCTACAAAAAGATTTAAAGAATTTAGCCAGGGACAGTGACTCACACCTGTAATCCTAGCACTTTGGGAGGCCAATGCAAGAGAAATGCCTGAGCCCAGGAGTTTGACACCCGTCTGGGTAACATATAATGAATCGAAAAAAATAAGTCAGACATGGTGGCAGGTGCCTGTAGTCTCCTCTACTTGGGATGCTGAGGTGGAAGGATCACATGAGCCTGAGAGGTCAAGGCTGCTGTGAGCCGGTGATCGTCATGATCATGCCACTGCACCCCAGCTCAGGCAACAAAGTGAGACCCCGGCTCAAAAAATAAAAAAATAAATGCAAGCTGCCAAAAGCCAACATAGTTCAAGTGGATGCCTCTTATTCTACTTCTTCATGCAAAAAGTGATGGCTAGTTCTTCTAAGATCAAAGTCAGGCCAGAGTTCAAAGACTGGTAGCAGCAAAGGACACAAGCACGCACATCAGAGGGGCTTTCCTCACCCTTCTTCAGCCATGTCCTTCTTCAATGGGGCAAAGATTTCCTGGAAGACAAGCAGACTGCCTACCTGATACCTTTCCAGATGACACCCTGGCACCCTGGGCCCAGTGCCTACATCCAAGCCCTCTGTGAGGCTCTTTCTTAGTTCTGTCCTTACCAAGGCAAGGGGATGGCAGCACTTGTATGCTCATGTGCCCAGGGGCAGCCATTTGTGAGGATTTTAGAAGGAGCTTATTTGTGTGGGTTACAGCGTCCAGCAGGCCTTTGCCAAGGATGTGAAGTAAGGCTGGGCCATGGCTGGAATGCTTTACCTTACCTCCACATTCCTGTGTGGTAGTCCAAGGAGTTTAACAACTGTAAATCTGAATCCAGCTTTCCAGATCATTATGAAAGTCTATTTTTCGGGGGACAGGGGCCACACAACAACACAAAGCATACCTGGTCATAAACCAGGGGAAGTGAGGACCAGTTGGAGGCCCAAAGTTCACCTGCATGTAGATTACTTATGTACCTAATCCTGACTTATACCCCATATCTCTATAATAAAATAAAGCTATATATATGAAAAAAAGAAAGTCTATTTGTCAAGTTGGGAGAATAAAACACATTTTATTTTATAATCTGTTAGCTTGATTTGCAACAACCTTTACTTTATTTATTTATTTTTTTATTTTGTCAGACTCTGTGACCCAGGCTAGAGGGCAAGTGGCACACTTATGGCCACTGCAGCCACGACCGCTGGGCTCAGGCAATGCTTTCGCCTCTAAGTAGCTGGAACTACAGGCGCATGCCACCACCCCCAGCTAATTTTTTTTATGTTTTATTGTAGAGACAAGGTCTCACCAAGTTGTCTTGATCCATGGGCTCGGGCAATCCTCTCACCTCACTCCCCCAAAGTGCTGGTATTACAGGCATGAGCCACCATACCTGGCTTGCTACAACTTTTGCCCCCAGACCTGCTTTCTTCCACCAAAAAGAAATGATAGATATTTAAAATTAAAAAAGAAAAAAGTTGCTAGGCATACACAAATGGTCCCTGACTTAGAATACTTTGACATAGTTTTTGCCTTTATGAACGCAGCCCATGTTTAGTGGAAAGTGTACCTTCAGCACCCACACAATCTGTTTTTCACGTTCAGCATTGTTAACTTGGCTTACCACAACCTCTGTCTATTTGGACAAAGGTTACATGAGGCTTCATTTGTACCCTTGCCCCCAGTCCTGCTTTTTGCAAACCAAAAAGAGATGGTGGAGATTTAAAATTTGTAAAAAGCACAAGTTTTATTTATGTATTCAATACATGACATGAGATGGTCAACACTTCACTATAAAACAGGCAATGTCAGATAAATTCTGCCCACCTGAAGGCTAATGTAGGTGTCTGGAACACATTAAGGTAGGCTAGGTTAAGCTAGGGTAGGTGTATTACACCCAGTTTCGACTTTGGCTATTTTCAACTCGATAGGTTTACTAGATTGTATCTCCATCCTAAGTTGATGAGATTCTGTATTCCCATTCACAGCAATCTTGAAAAGATCATATTTGTGCATTGAATTAAGTTTTGCTTGCCTTGTTAAAAATGAAAATCGACCTTCAGTACCTTTACTATAATTTTTCTTTCTTTTAACCTTTTTTTTAAGAGTCAGAGTCTCAGCTGCGCTCAGTGGTTCAGCCTGTAATTCCAGCACTTTGGGAGGCCGAGGCAAGTGGATTGCCTGAGCCCGTGGGTTCGAGACCAGCCTGGGCAACTTGGTGAGACTTCGTCTCTACAATAAATAAAAGAAAATTATCTAGGTGTTGAAGCACACGCCTGTAGTTCCAGCTACTTGGAAGGTGGAGGCGGAAGGATCACTGGAGCCCAGCAGGTCAGCGCTGGAGTGGCTGTAAGCATGCCACTCCAGCGCTGGGCGATGGACTGAGACTCCAAATAAAAAAAAGAAATTAGCCAGGTATGGTGGTGCATGCTTATAGCCCCAGCTATTCTGGGGTTGAGACAAAAGGATTGCCTGAACCCAGGAGGTTGAGGCTATGGTGAGCCATGCTCATGCCCATTGCATTCCAGCTTGGGTGACAGAGTGAGACCCTGACCATCCCCCCAAAACAGAAAGTCCACTCATTCACATTCACACACACACACACACACACACACACACACACACACACACACACACACACACACTTACCAGGGTCAACTTAAACAGACTTAGGACTCATGTCCATGGGAACAGCACCAGGTAACCATTCCCACCCTTTCTTGCCTGCAAACCTTGTTCCCTCTTCTATGGAATGGACTGATTCTAGTTGCTACCCACAAACTACAGACTTATTCGAAAACTAATCAGCAGAACTCTCTGGAGATGGCCCTGCTTCTCAGAGGGCTACTTTTACTGAAGTGGCAACAGCCTGACACACAGACCCCCACTTGCCCCCAGAGAGAATCCATCCACTGGGGACAACCACGTCGCTGCAGTCACATGACAGTAAGCATGGCTTTCACCATGAGAGCAGTGGAGAAAACTGGACAAGAGAAGCTCTCAGAAGCCAGGGTCATCTAAACACAGCAAATCACAAGGTATGCCACAGAGGCCAAAGGAGGGCCAGTCTGGTATTTTCTGCAACAGGAGAATGTATTGTTCATTCCAACTGAGAAAACAGATTGGGTTACATTTCTTGACATAAATGAACTCACAGAGCAGCCATGAGAGCAGTAAAAGGTGCTAGACGGGAGAATAAATATTGACTACAACATTTGTCTTGGGGAGGGAATACATGCATTTCCCTGGGCTGTCAGGTGAAAATTTTTGAGTTGAATGAATTGGGGAGGTTACAAAAAGGACTTGAGATGCATGGAGTTCTTTAACAACTATCTCTGAAAATCTATCCTAATTAGGAAACAACATGTACGTGCCTGAAACAGCAGGCCCACAGAGACTGCCTACACAGAGGGGACAACCTTAGGAAGGGCAAGAAAACCAGGCAGTCCAACGAATGGGGGATCATTCTCCCCACTAGATTTAAAATTCAACAGAAACACAGCATTTTCCCTCCGTAATGGCTGTGAAATTGATTGGGATATAGGCTAATAGAGGTCCCCAGAGTGGTAAACTAAATTAGAGGAAGTCCTATAATTACAGCTCGCAGTTAATTATTATATGATGGGAATTGTAATCAAAGTAACAGATACACTGTTATTTTTCATCTTCCCTATAAAACGCATCTCATGAAGTCTCTAAAGAAGAACGGAGGGTCTTGTTTTATGGTTCGACTTTACGTGGATTCCTATGGCACACAAAATTCAAATAACTTCCCTTAGCAAGGCTCGGTGGCTCACACCTGCAATCCCAGAAATTTGGGGAGACCAAGGCAGGAGGATTGCTTGAGCCCAGGAGTTCAAGACAGCCCGGGCAACATAACGAGACCTCATCTCTACAAAAATTTTTTAAAATGAGCTGGATGTGGTGGCATATACCTGTAGTCGCAGCTACTCAGGAGGGTGAGGCAGAAGATCGCCTGAGCCCAGCAGTAGTTTGAGGCTGTAGTGAGCCATAATCATGCCACTGCACTCCAGCCTGGGTGACAGAGTGAGACCTCGGCTCAAAAAAAAGAATGCTGTCTCCCATGATGCCCTCCGCCATGTTTTGATGCAATGAAAAGGCCCCCAACAGAGACAGACCCTCCACCTTGGACTTCCCAGCCTCCAGAACTGCATGTCATGTTACCCAGAGAAGTTTCCAGACAAGTACCCAAAACCCATCTAATGTCTGAAGAAGAGTAGAGGAGACTTGGTGTCCAACAGAGTCTGGGCTGGGTTTACTACATGATTCATAAGCCAGAACCACATATTCTTCTCTTTAGACGACCTCTTCCAAAAGACCAATAAAAATGAAGGACATCTGGAGATCACCAGATCTTTTCAAATTTAATGTATACGAATATATACAGTACTATTCAGTGAATACTTGAAAAATGTACAAATCTATACCTGTGTGTGAGCTGTATTCTTCACAGCAGCACAGCTCAGCTAAATCCAACTGCAAGTAGGTTACCACAAGGTGTTTAAGATAACATTTTCTTCTAGTCAGTTTTTCTCTTAATATAAGTGCCTATTTGACTTTACCTGTTACGTTGGTTAAACAAAGTTTATATGTTGCATTAAAAAAAAAAATTGGCCGGGCTTGGTGGCCTATAATGAGCTCACGGGTTCGAGACCAGCCTGGGAAACTTGGCGAGACCTTGTCTCTACAATAAATAAGTTTAAAAAATTAGCCAGGCATCGTAGCACACACCTGTAGTTCCGGCTACTTGGAAGGCTAAGGAGGAAGGATCGCTGGAGCCCAGCAGGTCAATGTTTGGGTGGCTGTGAGCATGCCACTCAGTCCAGCCTGGGCAATAGAGTGAGACTCCAACTCAAAAAATGTATATATATTAAAAGAACTTTCCTCCTGCAGATGATTGGGCCTGTGACTTCATTCCCTGCCTCTCCCTGCCTTTTCCACTCAAGCCTCCTGCAAATTTTCAACACATCTGCACTTCCCTCTGCCTGAAACGTTCCTTCCTTTCCCAGAATTCCACCAGGTCTGCTCTCCCCCTCCACTCAGACCTCAGGCTCCTATCTCCTGAGAGAAGTAGTCCCAAGTCACCTGTCTAAAATAGACACACCACCATCCCTTCTTATCCCACAGAAGCTCCCAACACTACCTGGCTCTAATTGGGTCTTCAATAAATATGGTTAACTTAAAGAGAAAAAAATAATCTTTTACATCCAACCACCAACTTACGGTAGGAAGAGCAAAGGCAAAGGGACTCTTCGATTACTGTGACATCACTATATTTAAGTGAGCAATATTCTAGCAAGAGTTATATTAAGTCCAGTTCAGCCTGGAATTGACAAGGGTCTGCATTCAATTTAGCTACAGATCTGTGATGCAACGTCAAAGAGGTAGTGAAAGGGAAACTAAGAATTTTTCTTTTTTTTTTTTTACTCTAAGTCTCACTCTGTTACCCAGATTGGAGTTCAGTGGCAGGTTCACCGCTACAGCAGCCCCCATCGGCTGGCCTTAGGTGATCCTTTCACCTCAGTCTCCTGAGTAGCTGAGACTACAGGCACATGCAACCCATATCTGACTAATTTTTTTTGATGTACTATAGTGATGAGGTCTCGCCACATTGCCCAGGCCGGTCTCAAACTCCTGGGCTCAAGCATTCCTCCCACCTCAGCCTCCCAAATGGCTGGGATTACAGGTGTGAGCCATCGCGCTTGGCCTGAAACTAAAGAATTTTTAGGTATCTTTTATATACTAAGCACTATGTTTGGCTCTGAAGAGGTATTCTCCCTTAACAAAGAACTATCATATCCATTTATAAATGTCATTACATAAATAACAAAAACCGAGGGGCAGGAAGTTGGCTTGACCAAAGTCACATATACAGCAAGTGCCAAATTCCCACACAGGTCTTTTTGTCTCAAAAAGCACTGCTAGCCGGGCTCGGTGGCTCAGCCTGTAATCCTGCGCCTTTGGGAGGCTGAGGTGAGTGGATTGCCTGAGCCCGTGGGTTCGAGACCCGCCTGGGCAACTTGGGGAGACCTCATCTCTACAATAAATCAAAAATCAGCCGGGCGTGGTAGCTCATGCCTGTAACTCGGGCTACTCGGAAGGCTGATGCGGAAGGATCGCCGGAGCCCAGCAGGTCGAGGTTGCGGTGGCCGGGAGTGGCCACTGCACTCCAGTCTGGGTGACAGAGTGAGACTCCAACTCAGAAAAAAAAAAAAGCACTGCTAGGGGTCCATGCTTCAAATTCCTTTTCTCCTTTCTTCCTTTTTCCCCTCCCCCTTTTCATCCTTTATTTTGAAAAAGATTCCAAAAAGTAGAGACCAATGTACAAAAATCTTCCTACCTGCCACCCAAAATGAACACATTACATGCTGTTAGATTTGCTGCAGATCACCTCCTTTTTTTAGACCAGAAATTTAAAAATTGCCAAGAGGCCGGGCACAGTGGCTCACACCTATCATCTCGACACTTTGGGAAGCCTAAGAGGAACGACTGCCTGACCGCAGGAGATCAAGAACAGCCTGAACAATACCTCATCTCTACAGTAAATCAAAAAAATTGGCCAGGCGTGGTGATGCATGTCTGTAGTTCCAGCTACTTGGAAGGCTGAGGGGGAAGGATCGCCTGAGCCCAGTAAGTTGAGTCTACAGTGGTCAAGTGCATGCTACTGCACTCTAGCCTGGGTGACAGGGTGAGATTCTGCCAGAAATAAATAAATAAATAAACAAACAAATTTTTTAAGGATGAAAATTGCCACGAAAGCTCAATCTTACTTTCTCTTGAATGAACCAGAAACCATACCACCTGCTCTCTTTACCAAAGTTTAAACAAAGAAATTGTTGACAAGATACTTTGTCCCCCCCATACCACTATAGTTACGTATAATTTGAAAGCATTCCTTAATGTTCATTTGGAATCATTCTTCCTATCTCTTAGAACATTTTGTGAACTGTCTGAATACCTTCATACTGCAGGACTCAATGTAGTGTCTTTCATGTAAAGTACGACAGTCACATTGACCAAAGCAGCTCTTGGTTCAACTTGCCCAAGAAACGAGAAGACAGGACAAAGACCTGGCAAAACCTCATTCAAATGCCAATTTATGGCCACCCATCCTGGCTCGGTGCCAACACATGATGATCCAAATCTGCTGGGGGGAGTCTTCCCCGTCAAAGGCAGCTCTGTGTAAAACAAACCTCTCTACACAGAAAGCAACCCTTTCATTCTATTCCAGAAGTCAGAATGTGACGATGCTGGGCTGCTCTCTGCCAGGGCAGAAGGAAAGGCCCTGAACGCGGGGCGATGAGAAGGGGCAGAAACAACAGGTCTCACACTGACCATTTACAGAGAACAAAGGAAGTGGGGACTCTGTCACTGCTACCTCATAGCACCATGGAATCCCTGATAAATATCTAAGTAAGCTTCGGCCTGCCTCTGTGCAGATCTGCACAGAATCCAAGCACCTCCCACTGCCGTGGAAGAGCATGCACCCATGTGTTGGTGCCCCTTTGACTGCTCCCACTGCACCAGCAGAACTGGACTCAGGGACACAGGAAGTGCCTAATCTCAGCAAGCAAATGTCAATTTTCAGGGCAAAGAAAACGACTTTGTTTTAGAACCAGAGTTGAAACTAGGTTGAGATGACCCCATAAATCCATCAACTTGAATTCACAAAGGAAGCACCTGTTTTGGAATGGCGTGGACAATTTTAAACACAATCTTACTTTTTATGCTATCCTTCTGATTCAAGAACTATGGGCTGGGTACAGTGGCTCATGCCTATAATCCCAGCACTTTGGGAGGCTGAGGCAGGAGGATTGCCTGAGCCCAGGAATTCAAGATCAACCTGGACAACATGGCAAGACCTCATCTCTACAATAAATCAAAAATAAAATTGATTTTCGTAAATAATAAAAAATTACCTGGTGGCACATGCCTGTAGTTCCAATCACTTGGAAGGCTGAGACAGAAGGATTGCCTAAACCCGGCAGGATGAGGCTGTAGTGGTCATGATGGTGCAATCGCACTCTAGCCTGGATGACAAAATGAGACTCCAATTCAAAAACAAACAAACACACAAAAAAAACGATGACTAAGATGGGCTGGGGCAGACCTAGTCAGTTTTCCCACACAATGCTAGTACAGTGGTTTGGGTTACTGATGAAAATGTGAAGATTGCTTAAATCCACTATGGGGGAAATTTTTTTTTTTGAGTCGGAGTCTCACTCTGTCGCCCAGACTGCACCAAGTTGCCCAGGCTGGTCTCCAACTCCTGAGCTCAGGCAATCCTCTTGCCTTGACCTCCCAAAGTGCTGGGATTACAGGCTTGAGCCACTGCACCCGGCCAGAGAACACAGAGTTAATTATGTATCCTGTGTAACTGACAAAAAAGAAAGAGCGATGTAAACACCAATATCTGTTGTCACCCAAGCTCTGTCTCCTCTCAAACAATTAAAGACACTCTTTGCCAGAAACGTAAAAAGATGTTGCAAAGTCACAGTTAATTCCACAAGATGGAACTGGCTGCTTTATTTGTTAATAAGATGTATAATAAAAAAATGACAAATTTCGGCCAGGCACAGTGGCTCACGCCAACAATCCCAGCACTTGGGAGGCCGAGGTGAGAGGACTGCCTGAGCTCACGGGTTCGAGATCAGCCTGGGCAACTTGGTGAGACCTCATCTCTACAATAAATTTTAAAAATAAGCCAGGTGTTGTATTGAGTACTGTAGTTCCAGCTACTTGGAAAGCTGAGGCAGTAGGATTGCCTGAGCCCAGCAGGTCAAGGCTGCGGTGGCCATGAGTGTGCCACTGAACTCCAGCCTGGGCGACAGAGTGAGACCCCAACTCAAAAAAAAAAAAGATTAACAAATTTCTATTGTTATTAATCTTACTTTAACATTTTAGATATGATATTAATGCCCCCAGATATATACACACAATTTATCTATAAAGCAAGGAAATTATTTTTTATCCTGGCTTGGATAAATTCTGTCTTTAAAATTTCACCCAGAGTATCCTTAAATACTTGGCACCTTTTCAAGCTGTAATGATTTTGATTTACGGCTTTTTTTTTTTTTAATTTGGAGTCTCACTCTGTTGCTCATGCTAGAGTGCAGTGGCATGCTCATGGCCACCACAGCCTCAAACTGCTGAGCTCAGGCAATCATCCTGCCTTAGTCTTTCAAGTAGCTGGAAATACTGGTGCACACCACTGTGCCTGGCTAATTTTTCAATGTATTGTAGAGATGAGGGCTTACCAAGTTTCCCAGATTGGTCTCAAACCCCTGGACTCAGGCAATCCTCTCGCCTCTGGCTCCCAAAGTGTTGGGATTACAGGCATGAGCCACTGTACCCGGTTTGATTTAGGGTCTATTACAATCCTTTAATGCAACAAAAAAAAGGATAAATTAGAGTTTAGATCAACTAAATTATAACTATATATATTATATTATTGCTTTAAATCCCAAAGCTAAGAAAAGAAATTGCTTTCTTTGGCTGATAGAATAAATTTCTTGAATCCACTAGGAGGGAAAATACTTCCTTCATCTAAAAGAGTCTGCCCCAAAAAGCTTCAATTTTTTATAGCAAAGTTTGCAAAATTGGAAAGTTTTAAAAATGGAGGATTTTGTGTCTTGAGATATATGTTACAGCCCAGGAGATGAGTAAGCCATAGCTCTTACAAAGAAGTGTTATCTGAAACTGTCCAAGCTTAAATTCAATATAACATTTAGGGTTATTAAAACCCATTAAGATTTTTTTACTTTGAGTTCATAAAAGCTATATGAGTGACCCCCTGCACAAACAGGAATGCCTTTCCCTGAATCATCAAAGCTGAAATATCAGCTCATAAATGTCTCTCACAAGTTTTATTTATTCCCTTAACTCAAATAAAGCTAACTTAACGTCTGCCTTGAAAAACAGATCTTTTTCAAAGAACGTTGACATTTTCATTGATTTTTAATGGGCTCGATAGTATACAAGCGCACACATGCACTCACACATCCTGATTTTTGTAAAACAGATAAGTCTAGTTGTTGGTTACATTGTTCTATCTACAAAAAAAAAAAAAAAAACTTACATTTTTATAAAATTGGAAGGAAATATAAGGACCCTGCTTTTGTTGATTTATCAATTAGAGCAATAACAGCACATGTTGGAATATACATTCTGGGAAAGTAAGATCTTGGTGGATTTTGTGCACGCCTGTATTCCGACTGCCTAGTAAAACGCCTTTGAAGCTGTTAGCTCATGGAATCTCTCAACAACATTATGAGATGGATACTATTCTTAACTTATTTTACAGATGAGAAACAGAGATTCACAAGACTTAGTTACCAAGGTGACACAGCAGGCTAGTGAGGACATCAGACCTTGAGGTCCGTCCTGTCCATGCCTCTCTTCTCCCTTTACCATTTGGTTTCTGTGTTCCTGTCAATGACAGTGACATCCAACAATTCTTGACCAAAAAATTGAAAATCTCTGCATGACAAGTCTATATTTTTATTTTCTTCAGTAAACGTTAAGAAGTCAAAAAGCAATTAAGTGCATAAGAAAAGATGAATCTGGATGCATTCATTTAATTCAAATGCATGAGTTAAAGTATTTTGAAGAGTGACTGTCATGTAGCCAATGACCTCTGTCCCTAATCATTGTCAGTAACCAACTCTTCATTAGCTACAAATAGATTCCAGCACTTCGGTTCCTCTTCCTCTTTCTACTGTCTAGACCACAAGGCCAAAAAGGATTGAGCTCTACCTTCTTAATGCAGCCTAGAGGCAAATATAAACAAATAGTGAATTGTTTCTTTATTGGGAGATGGCAGCCATGCCCAATTACTGTCCCCCACCAACCGCCTCCTGGAGAGCCTGCCTGGGCAAGTCTGAGACCACCCATCATAACAAACCCCTGCATCCCAGCAACAGAGCCGGGCAGATAACATGACTCAGTGTTGGTCAAACAGACTCTCACTTAAGAATGTGGGAGACTAAGACAGCTATCTAAAGGAAAGGTCATGGAGTATTGGACCAAGCACCATGGTACCAAGTAAAAGTCATTTGGTAAGCAGTAAATCTGAGAAGCCAGAGGCCAAGACAGAAAGCCAATCTGGCGGAAGGATCGCCGGAGCCCAGCAGATCGAGGCTGCGGTGGCCGGGAACGGCCACTGCACTCCAGTCTGGGCGACAGTGAGACTCCAACTCAAAAAAAAAAAAGAAAGCTAATCTGTAGGTAAGAGCAAGAGAATGACAGTCTCATCAAGGAAAGAAGAAATTCACACTACAGGGGCCTCTGAGAGATGGCGGAACAACACTCCTTCCTGATTTTCCGGCTCCTATCACCATGGTCTCCTTTTCTGGTTCCCCAGAGCATTTCTGCATATCCTTTCAGTAATGTCATTTTTATGTGAGTCTACTTGAGAGGCCTTCTTTCCATTGTTATAACCAAATGATCCCAGGGACACAGTATTTTCCCTATTACTCCCCCATTAGAAAAGGTAAAAAAAACTGTATGTCTCAAAGAAGACCAGGGCTCACATCACCACTGACGTTTGAAGAGATCAGCATCACAGACCATTGCCAACATCCTTGAAAAGCCAAATCCCAAAAGGTAGCATGAGCCAGAAGAATATGAATTATATCAACGTTAACAGTTAAGTATAAAAGATGATATACTTTTTTAAAGTTCTATATTACAAAGAAACAAAAACTTATCATTTCCTTTTTTTAAAGAAATCTACCAGCCAGTACAAGCCTGTAATCTCAGCACTTTGGGAGCCAAAGTAAGGGGATTGACTGTGCCCACAGGTTAGAGAATAGCCTGGGCAACTTGGCGAGACTTCATCTCTACAATACATCAAAAATTAGCCGGGCATAGTAGGGCAAGCCTGTAGTTCCTGCTACTTGGAAGGTTGAGGCAGAAGGATCACCTGAGCCCAGCAGGTCAACACTGGGGTGGCCGTGAGCGTGCCACTGCACTACAGCCTGGGCAATGGAGTGACAGTCCAACCCCAAAAAAAAAAAAAAAATCTACGAAGCTCTCAGCTATTTTAATGCAAATCAGAACTGTAGAACAAGGCCAGCCTGACTCATGACAACTCAAAATTACAATATACTTTATCATGAAAACGTATTGGTTTCAAATACACATAATATACAAACAGAAGCCAGTTAAATATATAAAGAAGAAAAGCTAAATTAAGGAACAAGAAATTGCTTGAGGCAGGAGATTAGAGATTCCCTTCTACTCAAAGCATCTTACTTGATACTGGGAGAAAGGAGGAGGAAAACGTTCCAAAAAAATAAATAAATTAGACAGTCCCTGCCCTCAAAGAATTCCTAGTCTAGCCAAGAAGACAGGCACCCCCACAAATAGCTCAAATCCAGGGCAGACAGTGACAGAGGCTAATTGGAAGTCTCAGCAAAGCGTGATGGAATCGCAGAGGCAGGAGCAATTAATCACAAGTGAGCCAGGCAGGCGACACTTAGCCGCAACTCATACAGGGCTGTCATTTTAAAAGTCAATTCACTCTAACCGTTATCATGAAATTGCATCCATGATCTTTGAGTCCCGTCAGTCTATACCTTTTTATCTGATTAATCAAAATCCCTCCCTTTTCCAGGGAAAACAACATCTGTTTATCATTCCCTCCAAGAGCTCTTAATATGACACAATGACCTTGAATTATCCTTTATCTTTAGAAAATATCCTCCCTCTGAAAAGGCAACAACAACAAAAAAAGAAGATAATATCCCCAAAGAGTTCAGGACCATAAATGAAAATAACCAAATTGCTTGGTTTTTATCCCATAACTCAGCTGCTGGACTTCACATTCCACTCAACAGTTTGCTGGGTTAAAAACACTTAGGAGAACAGAGCTGTGCTAAAAACCATGTGTCTGGAAAATATTTATTACAGCCTTAGTTAGAGGTTCTCTCATCCTTCAGAAAACACTGGTCGAATTTTATACTAAGTCCTATTTTTGAAGAAGTGCGTTCGAATGCTGGTGAAATTCCAGTATGATCTATAGTAGGTTTTTTTGATGGTTTTGTTGTTGCTGTTGCTTTTGTAACGGGGTCTCACTATGCTACGTAGGCTGGTGCAGAACTCCTGGAATCAAGGGATCCTCCAGCCTGAGTAACTGGGATTACAGGTTCCAGCCACTGCTCTCGGCGACAGTCTACAGTTTTGTGACTTGCATCATGCCAATATCAATTTCCTGGTTTTGATAATGCACTAAAGTTAAGCAAGATGTCACCATTGGGGAGAAGATGGGTGATGGGGACATGAAACCTCTCTGTATTATTTTTCAACTTCTTATAAGTTTATAATTATTTCCAAATACAAAGTTTTTAAAAATACTCATGGCACTGATTGCTTTACAGGGCTCTGGCAGCATCCAGCTCCTTATCCCTCCAAGATTCTAATACTTTGATATTTAACATATATATATATATATTTTTTTGAGTTGGGGGTCTCACTCCATCACCCAGGCTGGAGTGCAGTGGCATGCTCACACCCACCCAAGCATCGATCTGCTTGACTGCGGCGATCCCTCCGCCTCAGCCTTCCGAGTAGCCAGAACTACAGGTACGTACTACCACGCCCAGTTAATTTTTTTATTTATTGTAGAGATGAGGTCTTGCCAAGTTGTCTGTGCTGGTCTCGAACCCATGGGCTCAGGCAATCCACTCACCTTGGTCTCCTAAAGTGCTGGGATTACAGGTTGAGCCATCTAGCCTGGCCAATACTTAATATTTGATATGGTGCCTCAAAACTTGCAGATACATTTCAGCAAACACTTTACCCTGGTCCTGGGAGAGACAGCCAGCAAGGGAGCAATAATTTATTAAGCTTTTGAGAATTTTAGTACTGGTAGGTCTATAGGGCAATGATTAAGAACAAAGATTTTGGTGCTTAGAGGGGTGAAATCCCTCTAGCATCTGCCTAGATGCACATCCGCCCTTTATGACCCAAATAACTTTTAACTTAACTTTTCTGTGGACCAGTTTCCATCTGTAAAAAGGAGATAATGATAGGATTAGCTAAGATCCTGCCTGATAGGATTTTGGGGAGGATTAAATAAGTTAAGACATGTAAAAGTTCAGAACAGTGCCTGCCCTATGGCAAGCTCCTTAATTTGTTGTCTATTATTATTGCAATAAACTTGTTATCCATCATTAATGCAATATATTGCTACCTATTATTATTAATGCAATAGACTTTTTATTAAGCACCAGTGTCCCAAACTCTTTGAATCTAAGATAAAAGAAGGCACAGCCATCATCTTGAATCCATGTGCTACTAAAAAGCAGAGAAGGATCAGACCCAGCTGATGTCCCTGACCCAAAGAGACTTTCAGCCTGAGTGTTGTAGGTAGAACTTACAAGTCAGAGACTGTAAAGCTCAAAGATTGGGAAATCATGGACAAGGCTTAGACAAAACCTCAACAAGGCAGACATGTGAAATATCAGTGGTATGTATCACCCTGTCCCTCCCTCATTCAACCTTTACCTTAAAAGTCAACCAATTCCCAAACACAAAGCCTGTGCCGTCAGACAAGTTTTTCAAGTCCTGTAGATCATTTTATTAAAACACCAGCCACCCCAATAACACCAAAACTACTGGCCATAACCTTCTTGCTCCTTCTTGTCCCACATGCCCAGGACATTTTATGGTTCTACACCATCCACATCCCCAACATCCCTGTAAGCAAGAGAGGGCCCCTTGGGAAAGTAACAGCCAGCTCTTACAGGGAAACAGAGTTCCATCCTATAAGGATGAGGTTCTCTCAGAACATCTATGAGCATCAGGGATCCTTGTGGTTTCTGAAATGTTGCCAATCACACAAAGGATGACTGATGCATGATTTTCAAGCTGGTTTTATAAAACAACACCAAATCCCTGCGTGTGTGAAGACAAAACTGCAAATGCTGTTAAAAATTCTTGGAGCTGTTTAATATTTATTACAATTCCTCCTGGCACCCCCAAAGTCTATCATTCCAGGCTCATGGGGCATTTTATTAATTTACACGCCATCAGTGGGGTACACAAAGGGTGGGATTCAAACATAGAGAAGACCCTCAAGCACTTTGGCCAAGATGCCAACAACTTGTAAACAAACATAACTCTAAAGAACCCAGAAGTCTTAACCTTATGTCCCAAGCACGGCAACTGGTGCTAAGAAGAGGCACAATGTCTTGGGCCATCAAGAGCACTGTATTTCCAAGGTCAAGGTTTTCAATATTATTCTTTTCAAATGAACCATGAGCTCTTAAATTAATCCGTATGAGGATTTTTAAGGAACCAGTGACCTATCCAATGTACACACAGAAGTAATTAATAGCTATTCTGAAATCTGCACATTTGCACTTGTAAAGACTTCTTAGAGTGTTGCTGTATCTCTCTGATACAGAAAATAAATCCTAACTTGGGGCAAAGACATCAGTTCTGTTAAAAACCTAAGATGGGCCGGGCATGGTGACTCACACCAGCACTTTGGGAAGCCAGGAGTTCGAGATCAGCCTAGGCAACATAAGAAAACCCAGTCCCAATTTTAAACTAATCTTTTTAATTTAAAAAAAGAAGAAGAGAACAAACAAAAACCTTGGGCTTTATTTCCCAATCTTTCTAGATCATTCAGGACTTTTTTTTTTTTTTAGTTGGAGTCTCTGTCGCCCAGGCTGGAGTGCAGTGGCATGCTCACAGTCACTCCAGCGTCAACCTGCTGGGCTCCAGTGATCCTTCCACCTCAGTCTTCCAAGTAGCTGGAACTATAGGTGTGCACTACCACATCCAGCTAATATTTTATTTAATGCAGAGACGAGGTCTCGCCACGTAGCCTGGGCTAGTCGCAAACCCGCAGGCTCAGGCAATCCACTCACCTTGGCCTCCCAATGTGCTGGGATTACAGGTTGAGCCACTGAGCCCAGCCCAGGATACTCTTGAAGCATACAGTTACGCTATTTATTATGTGTCCAGCATTTTGTTTATGTTTTAGTGTTTACAGTTGTGGCCAAATTCTTATATCAAGTACAAAGAAAGCAGAAAGAAAAACAAAGAAGAAATGAGAGCTTGTCAACTGAAAATTCAGGCCCCTGACAGCAAATGGTCATCTTGATATTGACATTGAAAGGACACACCTGACAGTGAGAAACAGGAGCTATTCAGGTCCTGGATCTGTCTTCTTTTCTAAATAAAAGTTCAAATGAGGGACTTTCTCTACTGAGTCAGCTAAAAGGATCCAAAATTACAAAGAGCCAAAATTCAGTTTTGAAACACTCTTCCTGTTTATAATGAATAAATTCCCAAAATGCAGAGGAATTAGATTTTAATGAAAATCTCTACTATCACATTATTATCCAATAGCATTTTGGCTAAATCAGTTTAACCTTTTCTAGAACCTAGGAAACTCTGACACATTGATCAACATGATGAGGACTAACTTCCTCTTCTTAAAGTCCAATCAGCTTTATTTTTCATCTTCTTTGAGTACCTTAGTTTGGTTCTGCTTTGAGGACACTAACGGGCTGCACTGCTCACCTCATACACCAGGCCAGTGGATCTCCAAGTGTGGTCCTCAGCACAGAAGTAGTAGCTTCTCCCAGAGACTTGCTAGACATGCACATCTGGGGGCCCGACCCTAGACCTAATAAATCAGAAACCCTAGGGTGGGGTGATCTATGGTTTTAAAAGCTTCTAGGTGATTGTGATGCGATCTAAACTTTGAGCGCTGTGGCCCTTGGCCGTTGGACTGTGTCACTCCCATGTCTTCCAGGCTTTATCGGGGTGGTGGGTGGGTCCTAAGAATGTCTCTTAAGCATGCCACTGTCCCCACCGGTGCCCATTAGCCCTCTGTTGCCAAATGGCAGAAATGCGGACTTGCTTCTTTCTTGGATCTCTCTGGAAGTCTCAAAGTTGAGTTGTCTCACAGGCTGTCTCCACTCCCACCCACTTTTGCCCACCCCCCCAAAGGTCTCTAGGCTGAGGTCCCACGGCACAAGTCACTCTGCACCCTACCTCACGCTATCCGGATGTCGAGCATGTTGGTTCTCCACTCTCAGCTCCAACCACAAGCCACCGCCACCCCTCCCTGAACCCCACCGGAACCACCACACCACCGTCCCACTTCCCTTGGCACCACTGCTTGTCCCCCTACTCCACAGCCACACCCCAGTCCTGTCCCTCCCTCTGTCTCTCCTCCCAGCCTTGCTGCCTTCTCTGGCCTGCAGGAAACACCTAGGCCCTCCCCAAGGCCTCCCTCCTTGAAGAGGGCGGGAAGCAGCTGGCTTCCCCTGGCTGAAAGCTCTAAGCCTGGTCCCAGAGCAGTGAGGGCCAGGCGAGGGGGGAAGAGCTAAGGAGACCTTTTGTGTGTTTTTTGGTTTGTGTTTGAAGCAGGATTTATAAAGGCTGGCTGGTGATTCCTGTGAGAGAGAAAGGGAGAGCCAAGTTTTCTCCAGCTCTGCACAAGACGGCCAGGGAAATGAAAGAACATCCTGTCCTGGGACTTGACTAAAGCATAGAAGGCAGCACTGAGGGTGCAGGAGGGAGAGATGTGTGTGTGTGTGTGTGTGTGTGTGTGTGTGTGTGTGTGTGTGTGTGTATGTGAGAGAGAGAAAGAGAGAGAGGGCTCATGAGGGTGTGTGAAAGGCCGTATGTGTCTGACAGTGAGAGTGCGTGTATCAGTGTGAGAGAATATGTGAGCCGGTATCTGAGTGTATGTGTATGAAAGATAGCATGTGAGTATTGTGAGAGTGTATGTGTGTATATTAGTATGTGAGTATATGTGACAGTGAGAGTGTGTGAGTGTGAGAATGTATGTATGAGGATGTGAGTGTATGGGTGTGTCACTTAGTGTATGTGTGAGTGTGTATATGAGAGACTGAGTGTGTGAGAATGTGTGTGGGTGTCAGTGTGTGTATGAGTGTAAGAGTGTGTATATGAGACAGTAGTGTGTGAGAACGTGTGTGTGGATGTGTGTGTAAGAGTATGTATATGAGAGACAGTGAGTAGATGAGAATGTCTGTGTGGGTGTCAGTGTGAATGTGCATGAGATAGTGTGTGATAATGTGTGTGTGGGTGTCAGTGTGTGTGAGCGTGTGTAAGAGTGTGTATATGAGAGACAGTGAGTAGGTGAGAATGCCTAGGTGTCAGTGTCAGTGTGTGTGTATGACTGTTCATGAGACAGTGTGTGAGAATGTGTGTGTGGGTGTCAGTGTGTGTGAGTGTGTGTAAGAGTGTGTATATGAGAGACAGTGAGTAGGTGAGAATGTCTGTGTGGGTGTCAGTATGTGTGTGTGTGAGTGTGCATGAGACAGTGTGTGAGAATATGTGTGTGGGTGTCAGTGTGTGTGAGCGTGTGTAAGAGTGTGTATATGAGAGACAGTGAGTAGGTGAGAATGTCTGTGTGGGTGTCAGTGTGTGTGTGTGTGTGTGTGAGTGTACATGAGACTGTGAGAATATGTGTGTGGGTGTCAGTGTGTGGGCATCAGAGTGTGCGTGAGTGTGTGCATATGAGACAATGAGTGTGAGAGTGTGTGGGTGTCAGTGTAAGAGTGTGTATATGAGAAACAGTGAGTGTGTGTGTGACTATGTGAGAGCGTGTATGAGAGAGCGAGAGTGTGTGTTAGAGAAAGGAAGAGAAAGAGATAGAGGAGACAGACACAGAGAGCGAAAGGAGGAGAAGGGGGGAGGGAGAGAAAGGCGAGAGAGTCTGAGTCCAGCCAAAGTGAGTTCCCCATGTCACTGGCAGGCAGATATATTACCTGACAGTTTCCTGTGTCTGACAGCAACTAACGTCAGGTACACAAATGCATGAAAGCAGCTGGAGTGTGAAGTATTAAGGGCCAGCCCATCCTGGGGCAATGTTACAGAGATCCCTTGAAAAACTTTAAAGACAAAAATAAAGCAAGTGGGGCTCAAAATGACTGTGGCTCCTGCCACTCAGAGTGGGGACTATTTAGAAATTATCATTGCTCTCCCCCTAAACCAGTAGTCATAAAAGCCCCCATCTCATAATTCCAAATGTCCTCAAAGAGAGAGAAATACACCACTAAAAATGAAATTCCTGAAATAATCCAAAGGCAAAGAGGAGGTTAACAAGAAGGGGCTATGGGTTTAATTTATAACAATAATAATAGTAGGAAGAAGGAAGATGAGGGGAAGAAAATACTGAAAACTAGAGATTTTAGGCAAGGCACAGTGGCTCATGGCTGCAATCCCAGCACTATAAAAGGCTGAGGCAGGAGGATCACTTGAGACCAGGAATTCAAGATCAGCCTAGGTAACACAGCAAGACCCCATCTCTACAAAATGAAAATTAGCTAGGCAGTGGCATACACTGGTAGTCCCAGCTACTCGGGAGGTAAAGGTTCCAGAAAGCTATGATCATGCACTCCAGTCAGGGCAACAGAGCAAGACCCTGCCCCTCACCCCAAAATTTTTTTTACTCTAAACTAGAAATTTAAAATAAAAGGGATGCCCTCATATAGAGCAAAGGTCAGTCAACTTTCTACCAGAGGCCAGAGAGGAAGTGTTTCAGGCTTTGGAAGTCATTCAGTGTGTCTCAACTCTGTTACAGAAGCTCAAAAGCAGCCATGAAAAAGAAATGAATGTGGTCAAGTCCTAATAAACTTGATTTACAAAAACAGATGACGGGTGACAGACCAGATCTGGTCTGTGGGCTGTGACTTGCCTATCACTGGGTATCAAGTATAAGTATGCATGTAATGGGCAACCGTACAGCACTAGAAAGTATATTTCATCTGCTCTTTTAAAGAAACAAGATGGTTACCCAAAGGAAAAGAAATCATTGCATCCAAAAGATAACTGCACTCAGTTGTTAATAGGAGCACACTATTCACAATAGCAAAGATACACGATGGTCCTAAGTATCCATCAACAACGACTGGATAAAGAAAATACAGTATATCTACACCATGGAATACCATTCAGCCATTAAAAAAGAATAAAACCATATCTTTTGCAGCAACACAGAAGGAATTGGAGGCCATTATCTTTTTTGTTTTGAGTTGGAGTCTCACTCCGTCACCCAGGTTGGAGTGCAGTGGCTCACTCACGGCCACCCCAGCATCAACCTGCTGGGCTCAGGTGATCCTTCCGTCTCAGCCTTCCAAGTAGCCAGAACTACAAGCACAGGCGAACATGCCCAGCTAATTTTTTTATTTATTGTAAAAATGAGGTCTCACCAAGTTGCCCAGAATGGTCTTGAACCCATGGGCTCAGGTAATCTCTCACCTCGGCCTCCCAAAGTACTGGGATTATAGGTGTGAGCCACTGCACCAGGCCTGAGATCATTATCTTAAGTAAAACAATAAAGACACAGGACAAATACTAGACGCTCTCGCTTGTAAGTGGGAGCTAATTAATCTGGACACATAGACACAGAGTGTAGAATGACAGACAACGGGGCAACCCCTTCGGGTCCCCTCCCACTGTGAAAGCTTTCCTGTCCTCTCAATAAATCCTGCTTTCTAAAAAAAAAAAAGAATGACAGACAACGGAGACTTAGAAGGGTGAGAGGTGCAAAGGGGATGGATGATGAAAAATTACTTAATGGGCACAATGTGTATTATTTGGGTGATAAATCCCCTAAAAGCCCTGACTTCACCACTACACAATTTTTGCATGTAACAAAACTGGACTTGTATCCCATAACTTCATACAAATAAATGAGAAACAAGATGACAATCAATATACTCAGATTCCTTCCTCAGCTGCTCCAGCATCTACATGGAAGGCCTCCCGTGTACACTAATTTGTCAGGTTTGCAGTCATCCTGTCCCAGTTTTGCGTCGCTTCCTTTCCTGCACATCTTCCCATTCTCCCCCAACTCTTGTTAGTGTCTGGGTACCCATGAGAGAGGGATATCATGAAATTAATTATCATCCTTCTTCATTAAAAAAAAAAAGATGGATGAAATGTACAATCTAGTGCTTGCCAGGCCCCTAGTCACAGATTTGCTTCTTGATACCAGCTGCAGTTCAGTTTTGGGGAAGTCCCAAGCCAAGAACATGCAAACAGATGCAGCAGGTACCATCTCCTGCCACAGGGTTCCTGCCTCTAAGGGAGGTGGAGAGTGACTCCCAAAGCTGAAAGCGTGACTCAGCCAGCCCCCCCTGCAACACCAGCTGGGGTGATGTCACCTGCCCAAGATCCACATCTGGAAATCCGCAGAACAAACCCGGTGGATGGAAACAGTGCTCAGGGAGCATTCTTCCAAGTTCAAAGTCACTGCAAACATGACATTTGGCAGATGGCAAAGGCCTGAAGGAAGAGTCAGGATTTGGCCCCTCAACTCTGCACCTCATTCCCCATCATCCCCCCAAAGCCCTCAGGAGCCCGTAGGTTTTGCACAAGAAAGAAAATTCCCAAGTTGCAGAGAAAACATTTTGACAAGCCTCAAAAATGCTCAGAACTCATTTTCTCTATAACAGCAAGACACACTACTAAGGGTCCCAATGTAAAAAGTTCCTATCCTCATAATGAGGATAGTTCCTATCCTTCCATAATGACCACGGGAGCGGCCAAGTGTCCACAAGAAAAGCATCAGTACACAGCATACCTGTGCATGTCTTCTGCAGGTGGTTTTCATCAGACTTCAAAGAGCAGCTGTCCTTTTTCTTCTCAAATCTAACAGTGAAGAACCCCTAAAAGATTTGAAAAGCTCTCCAAATTAATCAGCCACCCAAGGGAATCTTACTAACAGGGCCAAGTCGAGGGGCCAGTGTGAGTGGAGATGGAAGAAACGGCCCTTCCTATGTGGCCAGTAAACAACCCATAGACGCACCCTGGGTCAGCTGAGGACCCTCCACCACCTCCTGCTGTCTCACGTCCAACTTGATGGCTTCCAGAACTAAAATATTAAAATGTCTCTGTGTCAGGAAGTGTTACCAACTGGAACACTACAAGCCTCTGAAGGACAGGTGTCTGGGCAGTTGGACCTGGACCACAGGAAGGAGAAATTTTCTCTTCTGTTACCACCAGTGCAGATGGATGGGATCCGAGAATCATTTCCTCAGCAGGCAAAATCCCAGGGAAGAGGAACTGGGAAAAGGTCACGTCCAAATAAATCTATCAACCAAACTAAGAGTCCCAGAAGGCACAGGTGGACACACACTGCCCATAAGAGGAGGAAAAAGCCACCACCAATTTGAAATGACCAACTGATCCAAGGAACATTCCTGCAAATGGCCCCTGGGAAAGTCCTATGTGGTCAGGTGGTTGGATGGCCCTGTGAATGCAGAAAACCACCAGAAAGGACATACCCCTGAGAGATGGAGAATGTCCTGTATGATTCTTCCAACATCGAGTGTCTCTTTCCACCTGTAAAACTAAATCTAAGGCAAAATCAGCACTCGGTATGAAACAAATAGGAGAGACTCAGTTTCTGACTCCGAGGCCCCAAAGAGTAAGAGTAAATTCCACCATTCCATATAAGATGTATGTACAAAGTACTTAGCACAAGGACAGGAGTTCTTAGCAAAATTAGTCAGAATTTATATTATTATTGGTTATCTTATGAACAACAATAAACATATTCATGGCCGCCAATAAAGTTGTCCCCTCCAGAGATGAAACCTAAGTTACCATCTAAGCAAAGCCATTGAGTTAACTAATTAACCACTTTCTGGAAAGCATAGCTACTGAAGATATTAAAAGTCCAGCACACCCAGGTGTAAAAACTTACAATGTGTACTCCTTCTTTCTCTCCTTTTTTTGTGTGTGTTTTTGCAGTAGTTGTTGTTGTTTTTGAGTCAGGGTGTCACTCAGGCTGGAGTGCAGCAGCATGATCATGGCAATCATAGCTCATGGCATCCTCAACCTCCTGGACTCAGGTGATCTTTCCTCCTCAGCATCCCGAGTAGCTGAGACGACAAGCACGTGCTATCAAGCCTGGCTAAAATTTTTTTAATTTATTTTTTATCTTTTATTTTTATTTTTTATTTTTTTGAGTTGGAGTCTCACTCTGTCGCCCAGACTGGAGTGCAGTGGCCGCTCCCGGACACCGCAGCCTCGACCTGCTGGGCTCCGGCGATCCTTCCTCCTCAGTCTTCCGAGTAGCCAGAATTACAGGCATGCGCTACCACGCCCGGCTGATTTTTTGATTT
>NW_007252334.1:530662-539226 GCF_000164805.1 Carlito syrichta
GGGTCTCGAACCCGCAGGCTCAGGCAATCCACTCACCTCAGCCTCCCAAAGGCGCGGGAGACAAGGTCTCACTACGTTGTCCAGACTGGTCTCAAACTCCTGGCCTCAAGTAATCCTCCCACCCTAGCCTCCCAACATGCTGGGATTACAGGCATGAGTCACCATGCCCAGCCTCCCCCCCCCCATTTCTAACCCAGGAATCAGGGATGGATGATCAGTTACTGATGCTGGGACCCAACGTCCTCAATGCACCTAAAGTACAACACGTTGCCTTCAGGTTGCTTTTTCTCTGTCACCAAGCATTTTCTCTCCTCCTTCACTCCTCCACCACAGGATGAAATGATAGGATTGCAGTTGCATCTTCTGGTTTCATCATTCTCAGCTTCTACTCCCTTCTCTCTTTTTTTTTTTTTTTCTATTTTTTCTGTTGGGGTCTCACTCTGTCATCAGGTTGAAGTGCAGTGGCACAATACTCCTTAAAAGTAGCTGTGACCGCCTGAGCTCAGGCAATCCTGCAGCCAGCAAATTTTTTTTTTATTTTTGTAGAAACTAGGTCTTACTGTGTTGCTCAGGCTGATCTTGAACTCCTGGTCTCAAGCAATTCTCCCAGCTCGGCCTTCCAAAGTGCTGGGATTACAGGTGTAAGCCACAGCGCCCGGCCTATCATTCTCAGTTTCTACTCTCTTTTCTTCAAGCTCCTTTTTCCAAGGGCCCTATGACTCCATTTTACTGGCTAGAAAGCTATTTGGTCTTTTGAGCTCCTGGGTGATTTAGAGAAAAAACTGGTCAATTGTTCATATTCAGCCATGACCCAACAGAATAATACCTTCTACACACTGTGTCTTCCGTGTCTGTGTCTTGGCCACCATCGGGGTCAAGCTCATCTCTAACTCAGCTTATGGCCACAGGCTCCTGGTGGGCCTCCCTGTCTTCTGGGCCTTCTCCAAAAACTCAGCCTTCCCAGTGCTACCCAAGGGACTTCTTGGAGATGTCACTCTTCCCTAATGGAAGACTTCCAGCAGTTTTTTTGGGTTTTTTTGAGTTGGAGTCTCACTCTGTCACCCAAGCTGGAGTGCGGTGGCACGCTTATGGCCACCTCAGCCTCGACCTGCTGGGCTCAGGCAATCCTGGAGATCTAGGCTGTGGTAAGCTGTGATCACGCCACTTCATGCCAGCCTGGGTGACAGAGTGTGATCTCGATTCAAAAAAATAAAAAATAATAAAAATTCTACAGATTGGCTTAAGTGCCTGACAGGACCTCTTGGCTTGCAGTGCAGGGATCTTCCAACACTGCTGCAATTTGGGGAACTCCTTAAACGACCTCCAGACACCTTGTAGTGGTCTCATCCCTGAAGATAACCAAATCAATGTCTAATATGATCCAAGCAAAGAACCTGGCATGGAGCCGAATCACCACAAGTCACAGGAATGAAATGCATGGCCTCTGACCAGGATTCTGCCCTAATATGCAAGAAGAAATCGCTTGCCATTGAGGACTGAAGAAAGCAGGCGTGTACACACCAGAACACCTGCAGGTCAGTTCAAGTCACTTTCTACCTACAAAGCTGGAGATGTGGAGGTTTTCAACAGGACATCAGGGACAGTCTTGCTGTAAAACAGACACGACAGAGCCCGTATCTGAAGGGGATGCATTATACGGCTACCTGAGGGAGGGTATGCCAGGTTGAAAAACCAGCAAGGGGCAGGGCGTGGTGACTCATGCCTATGATCCCAACACTTTGGGAGGTTATGCAGGAGGATTGCTTGAGCCCAGGAGTTCGAGACTAGCCTGGACAATGCAGTGAGACTTTGTCTCTATTTTTAAAAAAATAAATTAAAAAAAAAAAACCAGCAAGGACGAGGACTTTGAGGCAGGCATTGCCTGGGCCACGTATCTGAGCAACAGCTGAGTGGAGAGAGCAAGGGGGAAACTGTGGAGATCAGAAACCGCTGTGAGCCCTTTGGGTTTTCAGCTGGGGGCTTGACAAAGCACAGGAAGGTACTGAGCAAAGTGATGCCCCCTGGCTACTCTTTTGAGAGAGAATGATGGAATGGTGAAAGGAAAGCAGAGGCCAGGCTCGGTGGCTCAGCCTGTAATCCCAGCACTTTGGAAGGCCGAGGAGAGTGGATTGCCTGAGCCCACGGGTTCAAGACCAGCCAGGGCAACTTGGCGAGACCTTGTCTCTACAATGAATAAAAAATTAGCCGGGAGTGGTAGCACATGCCTGTACCTCTGGCTACATGGAAGGCTGAGGCGGAAGGATCGCTGGAGCCCAGAACGTTGGTGCTGGGGTGGCCATGAGCATGTGTGCCACTGCACTCCAGCCTGGGAGAAGGAGTGAGACTCCAACTCAGAAAAGAAGAGGAAAGCAGAGGGACCAATTCCGAGGTAAGCAGGATCACCCAGGATGGCTCTGTGGCATCCTCAGTCAGGGTCCATGTGCTGGCTACCCGTGCGGATCTGGGCACATAGCCAAGGGTGCCCACCCTCCCCCAGTCAGAGGCTGCAGGCATGAAGCCCAGTGGCCGCCCTGGCGAAAGATGAAAGGAGAGCTCCCTGCAGCCTTTCAAGCCAACTCCACAGAAGCTACTGGAAAGGTTAGCAATGAGCGTGGCCTAGCTTTAAACACAAGAGTTAGGGTAGTCACTCCGAATGAAAGGAAATTCAGAAGCAACCTTCTCTTGGGAGCTTCCCTGGAAACAAGGAGAAAACACACACCGCCAAGAAGAAAGGCGCCCTCAAATACAGGCAGCTCGGATTTTGCACAGAATCTGCTTCAGAGAGCAGCCCTTCGAAGCCAGCAGGGTGGCCAGGCCTCTCAGAACTGAACCTTCTTTTACTGCAGCTAAAGGAAAGAGAGCCAAGGTCACACACTCAGGTGGCTTTGAAGCCCAGCCCCCCACAGAGTGGTCTAGTCCAGTAAACCTAGGCTAAAGGTGTGTGCAAATTGTTGTTCTAGCACCTCTTGGAGTTTCTCCCAGATGTGCCCAGCACACCAGCGCTGCCCAGTACCCCTCAGCATCCTAGAGGAGCCTCAGGTCTTTCATCAGTTCAACCTCAGGCTTGTCTGAGATGCTGGTAATTGAACCCCCCAGTCTCCTCATTCCTCCTCTATAAAAGAGGGATTGAGTCAGGTATGGTGGCCTATAATCCCAGCATTTTGAGAGGCCAGGCATGAGGCCAGGAGTTCAAGACCAGCCTGGGCAACATAGCAAGACCTCATCTCTACAAAAAAATTTTACCAACCATGTTGCCCATCGAAGCTGGGCTGGATTAAAAAAAAATTTTTTTTAATGTAGTATATATACACAATGGAATATTATGTGGCCATAAAGAAGGACAAACATATGGACTTCACAGCAACTTGGATGGATTTAGAGTTAATCATACTCATTGATCTATCACAGAAACAAAGAACAGAGTACCATATGTTCTCACTCATAAGCGGACCTTGAACAATTATAATACTATAAGAAAGGGATTGGCAGTAGTGGGAAACCGTCAGGGAAAGGGGAGTGGGATGGGCAATTGAGGGAAACTACTAAGGGAGAGCAGGGCACACCTCATCAACAACCCTGCATATACCTAAATCAATGTTTGTAACTACCCTGCATAATCAATGTTTGTATACCTAACCCTGAATTGTACCCCACATCTTTATATTTTAAAAGTTTTTTTAAAGATTAGCCAGACATGGTGGTCCATACCTATAGCGCTAGTACTCGGGAGGCTGAAGTGGGAGGATCACCTGAGCCCAGGAGTTTGAGGTTGCAGTGAACCATGATCACACCACTGCACTCCAGCCTAAACAGCAGAGTGAGACCCTGCCTCTAAAAATAAAATAAAATGGAGATTCAGTAAGATCTTACCTGAAGAGCACCCAGTGCAAAGACAGCACTCAAGAAAGGGGAGTTATTCTTGGGATTGTTGTTGCTAATTCTCTTAATCCATCCATGAGTGCATTAAAAAAATTTAAAGTAAAATAATGAAAACACTCACAGGTATCATAAGCAACAGACGCATCACCATTAAACAATAATGATAAATGCAGGATGGAACGCACATGGCATATTGATGTGTCATTTTGAACATGTATTCCAGGAACAGAAGACCCACCTTGAGTTCAATGCCACCTCCCCAAGCTCTTGATCCTTCTTCACAAATACAAAATCCTCAGCAATACTTGAAAGTGAACTGTTAAAACTAGTATGTTCAGACTCACATAAGACAGCAGTTAAAACCCTCTTTCTGGATACTAATTCAGCTCTAATACGTATAAGAAGCATTTAAAAGTTTAAACCCTTTACCCAGTAAATGTGTCTAAAAATTTTAATCTAAGGATAATATAAAAGAAGCAAAGATTTACACGCAAGGAAGTTCACTATCTCCACAAGTAGAAAACCAAAATGCTGAGCTAAAAGAAAGTATGAAATAAACTATGTCACATCCTTATAAGAAACTACTAGGTAAGTTTCTAAAAAACGATTTCAGGAAAAATATCTGTGGGGAGAACTTGAGCTACCTGAGAATCTGGCAAATAGCAACATTGGGTTAGAAGGAAATTCCTGCTTTTGGCACATGATAATCATGGTTTAGAAACAAGGATTGAAAGGAAGAGAACATCTTATGGCCCAGGATGGCCACCCATGCCAGAGTCTTCCACGGTCCTGATATCTGATATCTCTTCTGGACTCTGTGAACACAAGCTTCACAAATCCTCCAGGAGCTGATTCAACCAATCATTCCCTGACCATTCCAGGGAGGTTTTCCAAAGGGGAATTTGTGAAAGAATTTTCCAGCATCCCCAACACCTGTCAACTAGTTACCCTAAACAGTACGAAGGTGAGTAAGTTCAATGAAGCCTCTGAGCAAAGCATGTGAAATGATCCAAAACCCTGGTGTCCATAGGCACTATCTGGACAGGCCTTCGAGCAGCTTCTAGGGCAGTGGACTGACCAAGGGGAGTCTCCACCAAAAAGGAAGGACAAGGCAGCTGTGCCTGGCGGCTGTGACCAGTGGTGGTCAACCTCAGCTACATCTAATGTAATCCTTTTGGGAACCTGTAGAAATTCTGAAGGAGTCACAACAGGTGAATAAGAGTTCAGACAGGAACAAGGACAGAGACTTTAATCAGTGCCAATGTGTCTTCTATCAACCCACCTGTTGGTGAGGCCTGTCAATATTTGGACTGAGTTTGCAAAATTCAGGCTAGTCCTCTGATTATACTGTGAGCTACTTGAGGGTTGGAATGCTTCTATCTCTGAATGATAGGAACTAGGAATACACAAGAACTAGGAATACACAAGAACTAGGAATACACAATCAATGGATATAATGTTGGATAAATAAAAGAAGTGAATCTGTCAATGGTCCTGGATAAAAATGCATCAAAACACAACCTGAGCCGAGCATGGTGGCTCACACCTGTAATCCCAGCACTTTGGGAGGCAGAGGCGAGAAGATTATCTGAGTCCAGGGGTTCAAGATCAGCCTGGGAAACATAGCAAGGTATTATCTCATCTCTACAATAAATAAAAAAAGTAGCTAGTTGTGGTGGTATATGCCTGTAGTTCCAGCTACTTGGAAGGCAGAGGCAGAAGAATCACCTGATCAGCAGGTTGAGGCTGTGGCAGGTATGATACTGCACTCCAGCCTGGGTGACAAAGTGAAACTCCTACTCAAAAAAAGAAAACCACAACCCGAGCTGGGCACAGTGGCTCATGCCTTTAATCCCAGCACTTTGAAGTGGAGGTGAAAGGATTGCCTGAGCCCAGGGGTTCAAGAACAGTCTGGGCAACTTGGCGAGACTTCTCTACAATAAATCAAAAAATTAGCCAGGTATGGTGGCATGCACCTATAGTTCTAGCTACTTGGAAGGCTGAAGCCGAAGGACTGCCTAAGCCTAGCAGGTCAAGGCTGCAGTGGCTGTGAATACACCACCACTGCGCTCCATCCTAGATGACAAAGTGAGACTCTGACTCAAAAACAGAAAGAGAAGAGAAAAAGAAAGCTGTAACAGAACCTTGAAAACATTATGCTAAGTGAAAGAAGCTAGTCTCAAAAGACCACACATTTTATGAAGCCATTTATATGCAGTGTCCACAATAGGCAAAGTCACAGAGAAAGAGAGTAGATTAGTGATTGTCTAGGGTGGGGTAGGGGGAGTTTGGAGGGAAATGGGGAGTGATTACTGATGGATATGAGTTTTTTTCTGGGGTGATGAAAATATTCTGAAGTTGATTGTGATGATTGCACTGAGAAGATACTGAAAACCAGTGAATTGTACACTTTAAGTGGGTGAATTGCATGGCATGTGAAATAAATCTCAGTAAAGCTGTTAAAGTTGTAGAAGTTCTGCTGTTACAGATATCTGAAAATTCTGTTTGCTCAAAAAAGGTAAATGGTATAATTGGGCAAAACCATGGAAATCTTTTAGAAGACACATGCTTTTCTTTTTTTCTAATAGATGCAGATTGGTTTTATTTAGTATTCTATAACTAGAGCTGAAATACTCGGGAACATCTGGTCTGAGCTTCTTATTTTTAAAGAAATGAAAATGAGGGCAAGTTGGCACGTGACTAGTCTCAAGCTACTCAGAAGGCTGAGGAGGGAGAACTGCTTGAGTCCAGGAGGTCAAGGCCAGATTGGGCAACATAGTGAGACACTCCCCATCTCGATATCAAAAAAACAAAGAAAGAGAAGGGGCAAGAGAAGGAAGGGAGGGAGGGAGGGAAGGAGAGAAGGAGGGAAGGAGGGAGGGAGGATCAACAGATGACTGGATAAACAAAATGTGGTATAAACCTTCACTGGAATATCACTCAGCATTAAAAGGAAGTTCTGGCCATGCACAACAGCTCATGCCTATAACCCCAGCATTTTGGGAGGCCAAGATAGGATGCTTGAGCCCAGGAATTCGAGACCAACCTGGGTAACGTAACCAGACCCTGTCTCTACAGAAAAAATCAAAAAATTAACTGGGCATAACACTTGCCTATCTAGCAACGCAGGAGGGTGAGGTGGAAGGATCACTAGAGCCCAGGAGTCAAGGCTGCAGTGAGCCGTGATGGTGCCACTGCACTCTGCACTCCCGCCTGGACGACAGAGTGAGACTGCAACTCAAAAAAAAAAAAAAAAGAGAGAAGGAAGGAAGAAAATTCTGACACATGCTACAACATGGATGAACACATTATGCTAAGTGAAATGAGCCAGTCTCAAAAAGAAATCCTGTATGATTCCACTTATATGAGAGACCCAGAATAAAAATCATAGAGAAAAAAGCAAGAAGGCAGAATGGTGGTTATAAGGGTTGAGAGAGAAAGAATGGGGAGTTATGATTTATTAGACAGAGTTTCAGTTCTGTAAGATGAAAAGAGATCTGGAGACTGGTTACACTACAGTGAAAATGTGCTTAATGCTATTGAACTATACTCTTAAAAACAGCTAAGATGGTGACTTTTATGTTACATGTATCTGACCACAATTAAAAATAAATTATTAGCCAGGTGCAGTGGTTCACAAAACCCAGCAATTTGAGAGGCCGAGGCAAGGGGACTGCCTGAACCCAGAGGTTCAAGACCTGCCTGGGCAACATGGTGAGGCCTCATCTGTACAAGAAATCAAGAAATTAGCCTGGCCTGGGCTTGGTGGCTCAGCCTGTAATCCCAGCGCTTTGGGAGCCCGAGGTAAGTGAATTGCCTGAGCCTGTGGGTTTGAGACCCGCCCGGGCAACTTGGTGAGACCTCATCTCTACAATAAATCAAAATTAGCCGGGCATGGTAGCACGTGCCTGTAGTACCAGCTACTTGGAAGGCTGAAGTGGAAGGATCACTGGAGCCCAGGAGGTCGAGGCTGCGGTGGCCGGGAGTGTGCCACTGTACTCCAGTCTGGGCGTCGGAGTGAGACTCCAACTCAAAAAAAAAAAAATTAGCCGGCATAGTGGCATATGCTTGTAGTTCCAGCTATTCAAGAGGCTGAGGTGGAAGGATCTCCTGAGCCCAGGAGGTCAAGGCTGGGTAGCCAGGAGCGTGCCACTGCGCTCCAGTCTGGGTGACAGAGTGAGATTCTGGCTCAAAAAAAAAAATTTACTTTTAAAATCCAAACTCAAGTCTCCTTACTCCTATCCTGACCACCCTCCCACTGCAACCCTTCCCAGATCCAGTGGAATGCACAGATAAAAAGGAAAGCCCACTGCTTGGCCAGACTTCACAATGGAGAAACCAGAAGGGCACAAGCCACAGTTCCCAAGGAATTCTGAGAATTTTAACAAATCTCAGCAGGTGCAATCAGTAGACAAATCAACAAAATGGGAGGCCACTCCAAAGATCTGAGTCTTCCCAAAACAAAACCCAGCAAAAGACACCAGGTGTTGAGTGCCCAGCCCACCAGAGAGGAGTTAACCAGGGATCTTGTGAAATCACAATGCTAGGTTGCTTGGTCTGGGTGAGGTCTAAGGTGCTGCATTTCTAACAAGCTCCCGAATGATGTTGGTCCCAGGGAAGATTCTCTGACTCTCTGAGTAGCCAAGGTAGAGGTGCACACCCTGAATAAGGTCACACACGGGGGG
>NW_007252334.1:539246-571871 GCF_000164805.1 Carlito syrichta
CACCTGGGCATACAGGTCATGCTGAGGTCATGGGCGAATTGTTCTCTACACCTGCTGACCACATCTTGCAGCCCTGCATAGTGAATGTTCTTCAACACCCTTCCTTGAAGCAGTCCGCCCCAGGCTGGTTCAGGCCAGATAGGGCATGCCTAGATCAATGCCTGTTACCTTTGGTTACCTTTACTTCGCCTTCAGCTCATTATAATACTAAAAATCCCACCCCAGAGAGAAATCGCAGTCATTTCAAGCATGTTCTCATAATGTGTCTGTGCACTAGAAAGTCTACTCTTTTCATGTTGAACCCTGCACTCCACCCTATGGAAAACTCTATATAACCTGGGTGCCTTTTACTATCAGGAGCAGTGTTTCCTGTCCAGCCAGTCGCAACTGAATGGTCCCTGTAGTAAGTTCCTGAATAAAGCCTATGTCTTTATTGTCTTGTTGTCCATTGTCTCTGGGTCATTTCTTTGGCCTCTAGGACACAGTGGCTTCCCTTTTGGGGTTTTTGAGGGTTCAACGCTACAACAGAATCCTTCTATTTTCAGTAGAACCAAACATACAATCAAAATCCAGTAAAGTTCAGCTCACTTTAGGCTGAGTTAGAAAACATACACATTTGACTTTCATGGTTTGTGAAAATGTAAAGCTTGATTTATGTTAAAACTGGGCCAGTGGGTTGGTTGCTTGACTATGGGGAGGAGGAAACTAACTGTGGTCTGTTTCCAAAGGGAGTATTAAATAGAACTTAAAACTCAGAAGTCAGTGGAATCTTGTCTAATAACTGATTCATAAACTCATTCAAGCCCCTTGGTAAGCCACATTGTCGAAGCCACAACTCCAAAATTCTGCTCTGTATGGAGTCACAGACAATGCGGTTTTTATGAAGCTTGAGTTTTCATGCCAGTTCCTAGTGAAAGTTAACTAGAAAGAAGTGTCATCAGAACAGTAACAAAAAAGAGGTTTTTAAGGCCCAGAACCTACAATCAATAGGACAGATGTTATAGTTGGAAAGACAGGCACCTGAGAAAAATCACAATGGCACTTGATATTTTTAAGATTAAAGGTCACCAATTAAAATTAAAAGTACTCTCTCAGGGAAGAAAAATAAACTTTCTAAAAAGAGGGGAACCCCCTTGGGTCCCCTCTCACTATGGGAGCTTTTCTGTCCTCTTAATAAATCCTGCTTTCTTTTTTTTTGAGTTGGAGTCTCACTCTGTCGCCCAGGCTGGAGTGCAGTGGACGCTCGCCATAGCCTCGACCAGCTGGACTTAGGCGACCCTTCCACCTCAGCCTTCCAAGTAGCTGGAACTATAGATGCACGTCACCACGCCCGGCTAGTTTTTGTGATTTATTGTAGAGATGAGGTCTCACCAAGGTGCCCAGGCTAGTCTCGAAACTCCCAAGCTCAGGCAATCCTCTCACCTTGGCCTCCCAAAGTGCTAGAATTATAGGCACCCAGCATAACTCCTGCTTTCTAAAAAATAAAAATAAGGCCAGGTATGGTGGGTCAAGCCTGTAATCCCAGCACTTTGGGAGGCCAAGGTAAAGGTACTGCCTAAGCCCACGGGTTCAAGAGCAGCCTGAGCAACATGGCGAGACCTCATCTCTACAATAAAGTTTTTAAAAATTAGCCAGGCATGGCAGCATGCACCTGTAGTTCCAGCTACTTGGAAGGCTGAGGTGGAAGGCACGCCAGAGTCCAGCAGGTCAATGTTGCCACTGCACTCCAGACTGGGCGACAGAGTGAGACGCCAAGTCAATCAATCAATCAATACATATATACATATATAAACACATAAATAAATATATAAATAGTGAATAATTGGCTCCCTTCAATCAAAAATGATCCTAAAATCCTCTATAGAAATTGAATGTGGGCCGGGCTCGGTGGCTCAGTCTATAATCCCAGCTCTTTGGGAGGCAAGTGGATTGCCTGAGCCCATGGGTTCAAGACCAGCCTGGGCAACTTGGTGAGACGTCGTCTCTACAATAAAATTAAAAATGGCCAGGCATGGTAGCGTGCGTCTGTAGTTCCGGCTACTCGGAAGACTGAGGCAGAAGGATCACCGGAGCCCAGCAGGTCGACGCTGGGGTGGCTGTGAGCATGCCACTGCATTCCAGCCTGGGCGACGGAGTGAGACTCCAACTCAAAAAAAAAAAAGAAAAAAGAAATAGAATGTGGTGACAGAGTGCTTTGTACCACAGGTGCATCTCACTTTCTCTACAGCTGTTAATGCCCTTTCCCATAAATGTGTCAACTAATTAGCACTCTCATTTTATTGCTATTATGAATAGTAAGTCCCACGATAAGTGAAGGTGGTTTACCTATTACTCACAATATCTCTTTTTTATTTTAATCACTTTTTTTTTTTTGAGTGGGGTCTCACTCTGTCGCCCAGGCTGCAGAGCAGTGACACAATCAGGGCTCAAAACAGACTTGACCTCCTGGGCTCAGGAGATCCTTCTGCCTCAGCCTCCCAACTAGCTGAGACTACAGGCGTGCACCATCATACCCTGCTAATTTATTGACTTTTTGTAGAGATGGGGTCTTGCTATGTTGCCCAGATTGGTCTCAGACTCCTGGGCTCAAGCAATCCTCCCACCTCAGCCTCCCAAAGTGCTCATAATTACAGGCATGAGCCACCATGCCCAGCCCTCACAATATCTATTAAGTCAACATTCCCCAATCTTTTTGGCATTAGGGGCCGGTTTCATGGAAGACAATTTTTCCATGGATGGGGGTGGGAGGTGATGTGTAGTCAAACCTCACTGCTAATGTTAATCTATATTTGCAGCCGCTCCCCAGCGCTAGCATCTCCGCCTCAGCTCCACCACAGACCATCAGGCATTAGGTTCTCATAAGAAGCATGCAACCTAGATCCCTCACATGCGCAGTTTACAATAGGATTCACATTCCTATGAGAATCTAATGCCACTGCTGATCTGACAGGAGGTAGAGCTTAGGTGGTAACTCAAGTGATGGGGAGTGGTTGTAAATACAGATAAAGCTTCACTGACTCACCCACCACTCACTTCCTGCTGTGCAGCCCAGTTCCTTACAGGTTAGACAGGTACTGGTCAGTGGCCCGGGGGGTTAGGGACCCCTGTTAAGTGATTCTCTCAAGGTTCAAGGCACACATCTAGTCTTGTTGCAAAATCAATTTAATTAACCCCTTCACTTTAAAGGACAGAAGTAAACGATTCAAGATGGAAAAGAAGAGTGAATTCAGTACTCAGTACTGGCCATAGTACAGTAAGGTTAGACTCTTCATACTCCTCTTTTTGCAAAATTGATACAAACTGTCTTTGTGAAAAGCAAACTGGCAACATCTGAAGACCCAAATATGTTCAGACTCTTTGATCCCATAATGCGTCTTCTGAGGACCTATGCTAAGGAAATAACTGAAAATTCAGAAAAAGGTTCCACATGGAAATGAAGACATCTATTGCAGTATTTTCTAACAAGAAAATAAAAATTAGAAATATGGCTGGGGGGATGGTGCTATGCCATGTCACTATAGCTTACAGGGACCTTGTTTCTCAGAATTCCCTCTCCTATGCCAGGCTTGGTGGCTCACACCTGTAAATTCCAGCACTTTGGGAAGCCAAGGCAGGAGGACAGCTTGAGGTCAGGAATTCAAGAGCAACCTGTGCATCATCTCTAAAAATACAAAAGAAAATTCCTCTGTCCTGGACAGTATGCAGTTAGGGGTGGCCATAGGGAAGATTTGAGAGCAGAAGTAGAGAAACAGGTGGGTGGAGTTAGGGTGGGGCACGCCACCTATAGACACTGTCCACAGTCCCTGGACCAGACACATGGGTAGCCCCAAGGGCAAGCTCCAGTGTGTCCTGCCTATGCCCCCTCCACCTGCAACTTTTCATCCTGACTCCAGAGGCAACAGCCTCCCACAGATTTCTTCCAGCTCCCACAATTTCACAGGGTAGAATCCCCACGACTAATCCCCTCCCATGTCTCTCACTCAACCCTAACTGGCATAACCAGGCATGAAAACAAGAGTTAAGTAAACCCCTGGCAGCACTCCATGAAGCAAGGAGCACTAGTTAAATGGATGTTTATAACCCATTTAAGACATCTGCAATGCCACCCTTTTTCCCATTAAATGGGGGTGAGGGTGAGTGGGAATCAAGTTATTAAACTTATATATCATAAACCCAGACAAAGAAAAAAAAAAAAAAGAGTACCTGAAAAGTAAACAATGTTTTTCTGTAGATTTTCGGTATGGATTTTTTTCTAACTAAATTCTTTAAGAATTAAAATTTGTAAGAATTAAATTCTAAATCTTTTTTTTCTCCTTCACTCTCAGCTTAGATGTTGAATACATCATAAAATAACTTTTTTCTAATTTAAAGAAGGTCCTTTGTGAATGAATATTGAACAGAATTGAAATTCTGACAGTACTTCATATCACTGCTAAAAAATCTTCTGGTTGTTTTCCAGGAGAAAAACCAAACTTCTTGGCATGATCCAGTCACTGATCTTGCCAGTTTATCTCATCTTAAAATCCTGGCATAAGAATACATAATAGTAATAAGAAGGACATAATCATTGTGATCCCCAGAGGTGACCAAGTCCTTGGACTGCTCTATACTTCTGCCTGTGTGGTTTCTCTTCCCCTGAAATGTTCTCCTTCTCCCTCTAATCCATCTGAACAACCATTCACCATTGAAGATGTATCCTGAACTTGATTCATCTCAAGATCTACCTGACTCTCCACTGCCTTCATCTGCCAAGATACAATCAACACAAGTTCAGTAGTTCTCACTAGACTGTATTGAATGTATTTCTCTCTCTAGCTGGATCCCAGGGTTTTGGATTCAGTAAGGTCTGGAATAGGGCCTTAAAATATGCATTTCTTTTTTTTTTCTTTTTTTTTTTTTTTTTTTGAGTTGGAGTTTCACTCTGTCGCCCAGACTGGAGTGCAGTGGCCGCTCCCAGCCACCGCAGCCTCGACCTGTTGGGCTCCAGCGATCCTTCCGCCTCAGCCTTCCAAGTAGCTGGAACTACAGGCGTGCGCTACCACGCCCGGCTGATTTTTGATTTATTGTAGAGATGAGGTCTCACCAAGTTGCCCAGGTGGGTCTCAAACCCACGGGCTCAGGCAATCCACTCACCTCAGCCTCCCAAGGCACGGGATTAAAGGCTGAGCCACCGAGCCCAGCTAAAATATGCATTTCTAACAGATTCCCAGATGATGCTGATGTTGCCAGTCTGGGGACCACGGTGGAAGAACCACTGAGCTAGACTCTGGGACCCTTGAGGGTAAGGACTATGTTTTATTCATTGTTGCATCCCGAGGCCCAAGAACAGTATCTGGCACTTGGCAGGTACTCATGATTGGTTAGCGATCATTTATTTATTTATTTATTTGTCTGAATTTCACTCTGTCGTCCAGGCTAGAGTGCAGTGGCACACTCATGGCTACTGAAGCCTCGACCTTCTGGGCTCAAGTGATCCTTTTGTCTCAGCCTTCCAAGTAGCTGGAACCACAGGTATGGGTCACCACACCCGGCTAATTTTTTTGATTTATTATAGAAACAAGGTCTCACCATATTTCTCAGACTGATCTTGAACCCCTGGGCTCAGGCAGTCCTCTCCCCTCAGCCTCCCAAAGTGCTGGGATTATAGGCATGAGCCACCACGCCCAGCCTATTTTACTTTTTAAAATACGGTTATGCATCACTTAATGACAGGGATACATCCCCAAAAAGGTTGTTAGTCGATTTCATTGTTATGTAAACATCATGGAGTATACTTACACAAAACAAGACGGTGTAGCTTCCTACATACCTAAGCTAAATGGTATAGCTTATCACTCCTATGCTATAAACCAGTACAGCACATTACTGTACTGAGTACTACAGGCAATGATAGGTATTTGTGTATCTAAGTATATCTCAACCTAGAAACTATACAGTAAAAATACAGGATTACAATCTTATGGAACTACCGTCATACATGTGGTTCACTGACTAAAACACTGTTATAGAGTACATCACTATAAACAAAATCCTTTCCTGTGCATATGGCTAACATCACAAGCATATCACATTAACATGATGTGCAGGGTCACATGCAATCTTATAACTATTTCCTTGGTCATATCATGTGAAACTTGAAAACCTTAATAAATATGGGGTGAAAATGTCAAGAATCTAGGATTTCCTTTTCTCATGCACACTCCTTGTGAAAAGTTCTTCACATTATGCACTGTACTTTCTCTGTTGCTTCAGGCAAAGAGAGATAAAGCCAGGAGGAGGTGGACAGAAGACTGGGGTGTTATTTTGCTCCCAACTTCTTTAAGGTAAAAGCCTAGACCATTGTCCAAAGTGCCCTCCTGTACTCTGTATTATGTCCCTCTGCTTCTACCTCCACATGATGGGAGGCTGGCAAGTACCAAACTCAGGAGCAGGATCTAGGTAATCTGATCAGCAGGTTTGTAAATTACCTTCCTGGTAACAGTGACCATGACCTTTCCAGACACCCCCTCCAGCCAATTTGTGAGAAAGCAAAGGAATCCAGACAAGAGAATAAGCAATTCCACTTGAAAAGGCTGGAAAGATGACCCAACATGCATGATTTGGCAGAGGAGGGAACAGGGAGAAAGATTTTCCAGGGAAATAGTGGAAGCAAACACAAAAGTATGTAAAATAAACAGTGTGTCCCTGCAACATCACCAAGTGTGCCCTATAACTGAAATATAATGTGTGATGGGAGATAGGACTGGAAAAGAATCTCGGGTCAAACTGGGAAGGTCTGAAATGCCACAACACAAAGATCAGACTTTAATCTGTATGCGATCAATCCTGTCAAAAAGGAATGTCCAAGATCAGATCTACATGTTGGAAAAATAGCTCTGGTGGCTGAAGGAATGATAACGAAGCATTGGAGGAGACATTCTGTGCTTTACTGATAAAGAAATGCCTCCTGAAATTGCAAGGGTAACATGTAACAAACTGTATAACTGACTTACACTCTGAAACATCTTAACTCAGAACTCACACAGAGATACGAGTTAATGATCAAAGAAATGCCCCTGAAATTGCAAGAGTAACATGTAACAAAATGTATATGGGTATGTCTTTCTCCAGCACCAAAGTAAAGGTCTTTCTCTTTCTATTCTCTCTCACCTTTTTTCTAAAACATAAGGCAGGTAAATAAACAATTGAAGCAACCAGGACTAGAGAAATTGAGAGCCAGATCTCTTCAGAGTGGGGGAGTCACAAAAGTCTTCCTAGATTTTGATCCTGGCCTTTAAGAAATAAGAACGGCTTCACCAGCATGAACAATGCCATTTATAGTTATTGGTATCATTAAGGACTTTGCAAAAGAGCTAAATTTATCTTGCTCTTTCAAGTCAAAATCTTCTGAAATGCACCTTAATCCCAAATTAGCATCATTCAGGTGATCAGATTGAGTAAACCAGGTAGGAGAATGAAAACAAATACATTAGTGACCCCACCTGTAGATACAGCCTCTGAAAATAGATAAAATAATTTCATTTATACTTCAACTGCAATTATGTTTACTGGTCCTTTCTTTTAGTTGGAAGCTAGGGCAATGCCTACCAAACTCTAAAAACACAAGCCTTTCTTTATAACAATTTCTCAAAACATGCAAAGGAGAGGGAGCAAATTTAAAAAGAGGATTGATTCCCTGATGGCTGAGAGGACAGACTTTTAATTATGCGTTAAGATGAGGGTGATAATTGACTTATACTCTGAAACATCTTAACTCAGAACTCACACACAGACACGAGTTAATGATCAAAGATGATCAGGGAAAATGCTATTCCACATATGTGAACTTACCAGGTAACTGAAGCTTAATTATTTCCAAATGCCCAAAGATTTTTTTTAAATGCCTTCAAATCCCGATTTTTAAATAAAAAGAAAGCACTGTATAATATATTGTAGAACTTCCACATCCAGCCAAGATGAAATAACAGGGGCCAGATTTATACCCCCCACCTGAAACAATTTAAAAACTTCACAAAATATATGAAACAATGGTTTTTACACACTAGACAGCAGGTGATACAGCACAGTGATCCCAAACAGACTGGAAACAAACCAGACGAGCCCTACCACTGGCCCAGTATCCTGGCTGCCAAGCAATGGCACAGGGAGAGGAGAGAGAATCCAAGCAGAACCTGTGGATTCCCGGAGTTGAGAAATTGGAGCTAAAGTAGATGACATGACACATCACCACTTGAAAGGAGCATGCTGAAGAGTTTACAGACACAGATTGTTTGCTTCTTGATGACAAATGATCACTTATACTCTAATACTATGAAGATCATGGTTAAGCGCTAAAAAGAACCAGCCTGGGCAACTTGGTGAGACTTCATCTCTACAATAAATCACAAAAATTAGCCGGGCGTGGTAGTGTGCATCTGTAGTTCCAGTTACTTGGAAGGCTGAGGCAGAAGGATCACCTAATCCCAGCAGGTCGAGGCTATGGTGGCCATGAGTATGCCTGGGCGACAAGAGAGAGACTCTCATCAAAAAAAAAGAGCTGCAAAGGTTTGTTTTCCAATGCTGTTAAACTCTTTAAATTCATACATGCTCCTTAATACTATTTATTAATATTATTTCCTCACTTCCTAACAAGTTGTCACCACACCTGTGAGGTCACTGTCCAGATATTGACTTTTTTCCTATATCTGGCTTCTTTCTGCCCTCTCCTTCAGAGCTCAGTCCCTGGCCAAGGCTGGTCTCTGCAGGATATCCATATTCCCAGTAAGGAGTCACAGAGGGACAGAGGATTGAGAAACTGAGAACAATATGGGCGGCTGCTGGAGAGCAGCTCCAGCCGGGTTCAGGGTACCCCAAAGGTGGAGATGGCGTTGGCGATTGAGGGGAAGAAGAGAGAGAGAGAGAGAGAGAGAGAGAGAGAGAGAGAGAGAGAGAAACTGGACCCCAGTCTAGTGCAGAAGCCGTTTAATGGAAATTACAACTGGTCTTTCATACACAGTCAGATGTGTGAGGGGCGTTCCCCACCCACCGGATGTTCTTTCAGGTATAATCCCATAACCTAATTGATGAAACCTTAATCCATTTATTCAACTTTAATAAATCCTAAGATCATGACCCAGAAGCCTGTGACCAATACTAAGGTTCTTAGATGTGACCCAAGTTTGAATTATAAGTTGTGTGAAAGCCAGAACTGCAGTTTGTGGAAGAACGGGAGCAATGAGCTTCTAAAGTTAGCTTGTGTTCATCCCGGTCTCAGAGTTTTTATGTTTTGAGTTCACAGGAGCTTAATCTGGTTAGTGCTGAGTAGAAAGGGGGAGGAAATGGGGTCAATAGCTCCCGAACGCATCCTAGTGGTCTTGGGGTCAACGGCCCTTCCTGATCCCTAACGCTCCGCCGGCTCCCAACAGGTGGCACCTTCACTCATTGTGATTGTAACCACCATGTATCAAGTTGAATAATTAACTTGCTTTACTACAAAACTGCTTGCTGTACCTTCCCAAGGTGCAGATTCTTTCTTCAATGACCGGCAGCCATCAGTGCCTCCTATAGCCTTTTTTTTTTTTTTTTGAGTTGGAGTCTCACTCTGTCACCCAGACTGGAGTGCAGTGGCCACTCCCAGCCACCACAGCCTCAACCCGCTGGGCTCTGGCGATCCTTCCACCTCAGCCTTCTGAGTAGCTGGAATTACAGGCGCGTGCTACCACGCCTGGCTGATTTTTGATTTATTGTAGAGATGAGGTCTTGCTGCCCAGGAGGGTCTCGAACTCGCGGGCTCAGGCAATCCACTCACCTCAGCCTCCCAAAGGCGCGGGATTACAGGCTGAGCCACTGAGCCCAGCCCTATAGGTCTTAATAAGTCAAGGTCTTTCCCTGCTGGACCTTCAGGTAACTTCTTTGGAATAGATAAAGAACATTACACACAAACCCTCTCAGATTTAGGGTTACCACATTACAGCATCTAAGTGCAACAGTAATTTCACTGAAGTTATATAGTTCATGCCATCTCCCACTTCCCCAGTGCAGTAGCACTGTGTGTGTGGACAGGCTCTAAGTGAGATCCAGTGAGCCTCTAGAGTGTAGCCAAGGGCAGAAGAGTATGGGGGACTGTGGTGACCTCTGTGTTAACAGCGTGGCCTTCCCAATTATCTAGTCTTCTGAATTCTCTGCAACATCCCAGAGAGGAGAACTGGCCAGGCAAGTGACCTTTGACCTGACACACAGTAGGCATGCAATAAATAACCACTGATTAATCAATTTGTTACTTGCTAAATGAATAAAGTATATGGTTCAAAGTCTCAGGCCAGCCGGGCGCAGTGGCTCACAACTGCAAGTAATCCCAGTACTTTGGGAGGCTGAGATAAGAAGATGGTTTGAGCCCAAGAGTTCAAGACCAGTATGGGCAACATAGGGAGACCCTGTCACTATTTTTTTTTAATTAAAAAAAAAGGCTCAGGTGGCATTTATATTCTAAATTCACAAGCTATTCATGTTTAGATCTTTTATTTTATTATTATTATTTTTTGAGTTGGAGTCTCACTCTGTCACCCAGGCTGGAGGGCAGTGGCACGCTCACGGCCACCGCAGCCTCAATCTGCTGGGCTCCTGCGATCCTTCCGCTTCAGCCTTCCAAGTAGCTGGAACTACAGGCGTGTGCTACCACGCCCAGCTAACTTTTTATTTATTGTAGAGACAAGGTCTCGCCAAGTTGCCCGGGTGGGTCTCGAACCCACGGGCTCAGGCAATCCTCTCACCTCGGCCTCCCAAAGTGCTGGGATTACAGGCTGAGCCACCGAGTCTGGCCATGTTTAGATCTTTTAAACAGATCCTGTAGATGCCTTTTAGTACTGAGCAGATTCTCAGCTTCCTTTGCTAAGAGTGATTCCTAGATCTTTGGGGTAACTGGCCCCACCACCCCTTTGCTTGAATTAAACCTGTTTGTAGAGGAACAGTGAATCGATATCCCACAACAGCAATTTCAGCCTTCATGTCTTTAAAATTGACATCCAACTTCATTCAGCTTAGTCTTTAAAAGGTTCTTTGTCTTAGAGTTTAAGGTATCAGGATAAAAAGGGTTTCTTTTATGCACCCAGGAGTGTAAAGTTAATCTAAAGATACGTGCCTAAAAGATCATGAGATGCCTTGTCAGCTGATGTCAACCAGATTTTAATTAAGTCAGGGAAATTAACCTACTAATTGTTAAAAGGGCCAGAGAAATCTGAGCCCCCAGTCACTCACACACACCTCTGCTGCATGTAGCATTAACAATAATAACCATTTCAAGATTATGTGATGAACCTGAGGGGGGAGTTCCCATCTGCAGTTCAGAAAGCAACTGCAAAACAGGTCTGGTGTTTCTCGACACTTCTTTACTTCTTAAACTCCTAGCTGCTATGGCTTGAACGTGTCACCAAAATTCATGTGTTGGAAAGGTACTCCCCAGTACAACAGTGTTGTGAGGTAGGGCCTTTAAGAGGTGATTAGATCATGAGGACTCTGATCCTGAATGGGTTAATGCCTCAGCAGTGGGTTTGTTATACAAGCAGCTCAGCCTCCTCTTGTTCTCTCTCATGCTCTCTCTCTTGCCATATGATGCCTTCTACCATGTTATGACATGGCAGCAAGAAGGTCCCTGCCAGATGCAGCCTCTTGATCTTAGACTTCCCACCCACTAGAACTGTAAGCTAAGTAAACTTCTATTGTTTATAAATTACCCAGTCTATGGAAACTTGTGATAGTAGCATGGAAAAAACTATGACAAGATCATTCTCACATGTCACCTCCTCAGTGAAGCCTTCCTTCAGCTCTGTAAGGAAACGTGATTATTTAACCTGCCCCTGATTCAAACAGTCCCCTAGAACTTTATGTCCATCACTGCAGCAATACTTACTGAACTGTGGTGGAATGGAATCTATTTGTTGATCAGCTTCTCCTATAGGCTGACGACTCCTCAAGGACATGAATCATGTAATATACACATGTCACTGAATCCCCAGGGTCCACCACTGTCCCTGACACATAGCGGTCACTTGATAAGCAAATGATCCTTGTCCCCAAAGTATAAACTCATTTATTTTAAATATGGAAACTTCACTCTAAAATATGTTTATCTCATCTGAAAAGTAACCTGTGTTCATTAATGAAAATTTGGTAAAACTATCGAAGTATAGAGAAAATGGTACTCCACTGTTGAAACTACAAAACTTCTAGTCTTTTTTTATATAAAAGTATTGAATTTAAGAACATATCTATGTATAGTTATTGATCTTATTTTACATCCCATATCCTAAACATACACCTACTTCACTTAAAATTATTTAAATTATGGAATATGAATATTCCATAATTCACTTAACCATTTTTTGAGTTTTGGACAGTTCAGTCACTTCTGATAGCTTGGAATGGACATTAGTTAAGTGACTAGATCTTTTTCAAAATCTCAGCTTGCTTTCTTTTGTATTTTTTGAGTTGGAGTCTCAGTCTGTCACTCAGGCTGGAGTGCAGTGACATGCTCACAGCCACCACAGCCTTGACCTGCTGGGCTCAGGCGATCCTTCCGCCTCAGCTTTCCAGGTAGCCAGAACTACAAACGCACGCTACCATGCCCAGCTTATTTTTTTATTTACTGTAGAGTCGAGGTCTCACCAAGTCGCCCAGGCTGGTCTCAAACCCCCAAGCTCAGGCAATCCTCTTGCCTAGGCCTCCAAAGTGCTAGGATTACAGGCTGAGCCACCACGCCCAGCCTCAGCTTGGTTCCTTAACAAAAGGTTAACCTTTCCAAGGTGATGGTGCAGAAACCTCTAAGTACCCTCATCAGCTACTCTTTAGTGGCCCCCTTAAGCAAAGGACAACAAAAGGGCCCAAGAAGTGACCATGTTACTAAGCCATGCATATGTAATTGTATATCTGCCATCTTTTTCATGAGTTGACACTTTCTGCTATGTTTGTCAAACAGGGCACTGGAGAGCATTAACAGTTTTGTGTACAAATTCCCTTGAGCTCACCTGCTAAGCTGTAACCTTTCTCTCTTTTTCTCTCAGGTATCCTGCTCTTTCCCCCAAGTCCTCTTTGGTATCCCAATTATTACTCCAAACTGCCTGCTAAAAAACTGTCTAAAGGTCAAGCAAGGGTCTCAGTCTCATTACTTACCGACATTGTGCACTGAGTAATCCACTGTCATGGCAGAAGGGGGATGTTGTATGTGTTGGAGAATGTTTACCAGCATCCCTGGCCTCCACCCAATAGATGACAGTAGCAGCACCGCCCCCATCCCATATGACAACCAAAAGACTCCAGAGATTGCCAAACGTCTATCTCCTGGAAGGTAATTTCATCCCTCGTTGAGAAACAATGACCTAAATTGGCCCTTTATTTATTTGATAATAAAGGCAAGGATAAGATCCACCGGAGGTGAGAATTAAGTTCAACTACACTAATATGCTCACTATAATCAACGGGTAATGTTCATCTGATGTCAAGTTCAGGGGAAAGTGCTACAGTTGACTGGTGATGTCTGCCATAGGATGGGGAAAAGTAGTTGGCCATCTTCATTAACTCACCAGAAGTAGCTGAATAGGAACAGGGATTTGCAACAATGATTCAAACTGGACTTGACCACAAAGAGGTATCTCCAATACCATCTTCCCTAGACCCCACAGAAGAATAACAGGAATCTTAAAAGTATTTTGTTCTTCCAAATGCATTTGATTGTAATATCCTATGAAATAACCAGAAGAAACTACAGTTGACCAGTCATTAATATGTATAAGTTTCCTAGCATATCAGAGCATGATGTACACCATCAAAGACTAGTAAGAAATAGAGGTGGCACTCAAGAGGCTGAGGTGGAAGGACTGCCTGAGTCCATGAAGTTGAGGATGAAGTAGCCATGATCATGCCACTGCACTCCAGCCTGGGCAGAGTGAGGCCCTAACTCAAAAACAAAAAAAGAAAGAAAAAATAAATCAAGCTGACTTTACCCACGTCCTCAAAAAGTTGGCAGCACTGAGTGCTAACCCAGAAACCATAATTATCATGAAAGGAAATAGAACCACTTTCTGCTGAACCTTGTAATCTATGTTTAAAAGAGGGAGCGCTCTCTCCAAGAACCACTGGTTGTCCAAGAATATAACGGCTAATGGCAGAACAAATCAGACTGAGATGGAACAAAATTATGGATGACTTATGCTACTGATTGTCAATAGGGTCTTGATCACCAGCAATGTAACCCTGCAGTTACTTAACTCCCTTTGCCTCAATTTCCCTCATCTGGTAAAACAGGGATAAAACAGTACTCACACCTGCTAGTGTTATTAGGATGAAGAAATAAGAGAATAACAAAGGCCATATGCAATAAGTATTCTCTAAGTTAGCTAATATCATGTGATGTCAGAACTATCTTCAATTTAGGAAGCATTTAACAGCCTGTGTCATATTTGCCAATAGTTTAGCAACTGATGGTATTAAGAAATTAGAATTTTTTTAAAGTCTCATTCAAAAACTCTGTATTCCCATTCCAGTTTTCCCTTACAATTTCAATTTGTTCAAACCACATCTCACACACATCCAAATATTTCCTTACTCAGTCCTTAGTGGAATCAAGAAAAACTGATCACCACACTACATCCCACCCCCCAACACACACACCCCACATGTCTGCAGATAGCCTAATTTCTGACACAAAATACAGTAAGTCGCCTATATAGGAACGAGTTCCATCCCAAGAGTATGTACATAAGTCCAATTTGATCATAAGCCCAACAAAATTAGCCTAGATACCCAAGTAACACGATCGATTATATTGTGTTATACTGTGTAGTGTACTGTAATAGGTTTATAATACTTTTCACACAAGTAATACCTTTAAAAAAACACAAAAAATAAAGAAATCTTATAGTACAGTACCTTGAAAAGTACAGTACAGCACAACAGCTGGCATACAGGGGCTGGCATCAAGTGAATAGACAAGAAGAGTTACTGACAAGAGGAAGGAAAGGAGAGGTGGGAGATGGTTGAGCTGAAGGATCATCAGCAATAGGAGACAGAGGGCAAGACAAATGTGACTGGACATGTGAATGCACGTTTGCAACTTTGAAAGTTTGCAACTTGAAGACTCATATGTAGGGGACTTACTGTAAACCCAAATTCATGGTCTTAAAAAAAAAATCACAACACAATTGACCAAGTTAATAGTAGATGCAATCAGAGTTGTCCTGGTCCCAGATCGGTGATTTCAAGTAGAAGTTAAGAAAACCCTTAGGTTTCCAATGGATTGAAAGAGGCGAATGAAACAGTAAACCATTTGCAGTAATTTGTTGTAAAGAAAAGCAACCATTTACATTTCCTGTGTTCCCAGTCTAAGTCCCCAGCACCCATCATGGAAGGTAACAACACAAAGTAGTATCTTGGTGTGTTCCCAGAGCAGAAGAGTCATAGCAAAACGATTATGGTGCCAAAGACCATTTTAGGTTACCATGCTTTTTTGAATTCAGGATATGAGCAGAAAATCTATTGTGATTTTGTTTGTTCAACTTTTCATTAATTTTGGTAGGAATTCCTTCTTTTTTTCCATGTGAAAAGACCCAGCACAATAGAATCACAAAGTATCAGGGCTGGAGGGCACTTAGCAAACATGTACAACATTTACCAAGGTGTGGCCCAAGCATTACTCTACATTAGAATCACACGTGACGCTGGTTTAAAATGTACATGCATGAGTTTGTGTTAAACATACGTATTCCTTCTTCCTAAATATGGCTATGTGACTTGACTCTAGCCAAGACTCTAGCCAAGGGGGAATGTGAGTGGAAGAGATGTGTCTTCCCCCCTCCCTGATCACACAAGCCTACAAGCTCTTTCCTCTTCCATGACTTGACATCCAGGAATACGATAACCTTGGAAGGTACATACTGGTGATGGCAGAACCACAATATGGAAGAGCCTGGGTCCTGGAATCACCATTTGAGAAGAAACTTTATGTGAACAAGAAATACATTTTTGTTGGGTTAAGCCACTATAATGGCACACTTTGTTTCAGGGGCAAGCTTCCCTACCTCATTTCCACCTTCAACGTACCAAGAAAGATCTACAGGTCATTAAAAAAAATTATTTGGGGAATTGTTAAAACAGTAAAGAAGACTTAATTCAAGACTACCGTAGCTGGGGTGTTGGTATTGCAACAGGAGAAAACGACTGAGCTCAACTTCAAACAGAGTATGGGCAAGTAGGGACTTTCAGTCAAGGGGCGGGTGGTGAGTGAATGGAAAATTACTAAGAGAAAACCTCTGGGGTAGGGAGATTCTTGCTAAAGACAGGCCAAGGATTTATACATCAATGATGGAGGATAAAGAACTTAGTGGTCAGATATCAACTTAGCAGGAGGATTCTTTGCTAAGACTGAACTGGGCAAAAAGAAAGGACAAGGGTTAGGGTCACAACCTAATCGAAAAGAGGGCTCAGAAGAGGTAACTAAAGCTTGACCAAGGAGAGAGCCTTTGCCAAGGCAGGGCTCTGGACTTCTGCATTTTGACTAGTTCATTAAGATTTTGGAAGAGGCCAGGCTTGGTGACTCAGCTTGTAATCCCAGCACTTTGGGAGACCAAGGCGAGTGGACTGCCTGAGCCTGCAGGTTCGAGACCAGACCAGGCAACTTGGCAAGATCTCGTCTCTACAATAAAATAAAAAATAGCCAGGTGTGGTAGTGCGCACCTGTAGTTCCGGTTACTCGGAAGGCTGAGGTGGAAGGATCACTGGAGCCCAGAAGGTTGCCGCTGGGGTGGCCTTGAGAGTACGTGCCACTGTACTCCAGCCTGGGCAAAGGAGTGAGACTCCAACTCAAAAAAAAAAAAAAAAAGATTTAGGAAGGAAAATAAGTCGAGAGAGGAAAAGGACCCTGCCCTAAGCTACACAGACAAATGCTGAAAGCCTACACTTGAAGCTACCACTGATTGGTCAAGTTGGATCCAGTGTCTCAATGAACTAATATATTAAATACCAGATTCACAAGTATCTCCTGCATACAAGTCACCAGGATTGAAAGCAACTTTTAACCACCTTGGAGAATTTCTGCAGAAAGGACACTGTCCTACAAAGTAGAAACCTCGGACTCACAACCTTCATTTCACAACTTTAACTTCGAAAAACAAAGGGAAGGAGGGATGGAGAAGGGGTTATGAAAGTGCCCAATGTGGAACATGGCCAGGCCTGTCAAAATCCCTGACTGCTTTTGGTCATTGGAAACAATTAAACCCTCTAGTAACATAACAGACAAGAAGTAATGAACAGACATTTCAGAGCCAGCTACCCAGATATTACAAAACCATGGGAGTGCAGGGAAGCAACCTCCTTCTACAAGACAATTACCGTGGGGAGTCACAGATGTGCCCGCAGCTCCACATGCTTTTCAGAATTGGCTTGAGAATCTATGGACCATGCTGCTAGTGTACATCCTCACTGGTGTAATGCTTTGCCTCTTGAGGGAAGACCTGATTTTTTAAAAACAGTTTTTAAAAAGTAATCATGGCCAGGCACGGTGGCTCAAGCCTGTAATCCCAGCATTTTGGGAGGCGGAGGCGAAAGGACTTCCTGAGCTCAGGGGTGCGAAACCAGCCTGGACAACTTGGTGAGACCTCATCTCTACAACAAATCAAAAAATAAGCCGGGTATGGTAGCACACGCTTTTAGTTATAGCTACTTGAAAGGCTGAGGCAGAAGGATCATCTAAACCCAGCAGGTCAAGGCTGTGGTGGCCATAAGCATGCCACTACACTCAGCCTGGTCGACAGAGTGAGACTCCAACTCAAAAAAATAAAAAACAAAAAAATAATCACACACAGTCAAGTGTTAATATTCTTTAGTGCATTCTCCTGTCTTTTAGGCTCTCTTCCCTTCCAGGCAAATCTGCCTGTTGAAGCCCTCCTTGACCATCAAGAGCCAATTTAAATGCCCCCGAGGCCGGGTGCAGTGTTTCATATCTGTAATCCCAGTACTTGGGGTCTGCAATCCCAGTAATTTGGGTCTGTAATCCCAGTACTTTGGGAGGACGAGGTGGGAGAGTTCCTTGAGCTCAGGAGTTGGAGACCAGCCTGGGAAACATAGTGAAACCTCATCTCTATTAAAAAAAAAAAAAAATCAAAAGAATTAGCCAGGCATGGTGGCACACATCTGTAGTCCCAGCTACTTGGGAGGCTGAAAGGGAAGGATCGCCTGAGCTCAGGAGGTCAAGGCTGCCGTGAGTCACGATCATCATGATCATGCCACTGCAATTCAGTCTGGGTGACAGAGTGAGACCCCCCAACTCAAAAAAATGAAATTAAACAAATGAATAAACGTCCTCACATAAGAAATCTCACCTGACCCACCACCATTGACCATTGAAATAAAATCCCCAGATACCAGACTCCTGTGGTCCATCAGTCATGAATCTTTTTTAGCTTCTGAAATATAATTTCTGATGGTTACTAAGAACAAAATGAATCATATTTTATAGCTACAGTCACTCTAATGAGCCCTGAACTACTGTGGCTTTTCCAAGTTTTCCTTCTCAAGTAGGCTCCCAGCATCCCCATCCCTCTTGCAAATCCCTAAAAACTAGGATTTGAAATTCATTGTATGCAACATAAATCTGACTGGTTACATAATATAAAACATCAGACAGAGCTGGCTCCCATTCAAGTCATTTAGAATATGTTTCATAAAAGCAGAACCTCATGGGAACCCGCCTCCCAAAAGTCAGAGAGAAGCCAGGGAAAGCTGCATTCTCTCTAAGCTGTTCATCCTTAGACCCGCCTTGGTCTCAAATTAAAATAGCCAGGAGGATACAAATTGATGAGATTTCATTAAGTGAAAAATTTCATGAAAATCAATTCTAACCTCTGTGGTCCCAGCAGCAGGACCCATGTTTATACGAACAGTATTAAAGATAAGCTGTCCCACGGAAATTACAACAGCAGTTATCAAACAACTTTAAGGCACCCTTAAGTGGAAGCACTAAAATGTAGAATTTGCACTGTGGCTTTTCTGTCGTCGAGAGCGTGATGCTGAGTCAGCCTGCAAACACACAACAGAAAACAGCTGTTAAGTAATGCAGCTTCCTGACTTAAAAATAAATCGGTAAATTTCTACTAACAATTTCTGCTAAATTCCTTATTACATTATATCTTCAAAGGAGGGGTGAGCTGTCTAGAATGCCACAAGGGTTTTAAAGCATAAGGGGTTTGATCTGATCAATTTCATGTTTGTGCTTCAGGAATTTTTTTTTTTTTAATGAACGAAAGATGACTAATTGCTACAATATTAATCTCATACTTACATCCCCCACAAGGTACTGAAGCAAAATTTATCAGTTTGAGAAAAATGAGACTGGATTAATTATCAGGATCCCAGCAAATAATGATCAATACCCAAATCAACCACAGCCTACTATTAAATATGCATCACCACCATCAACAACAAAAATCAGCAACCTTTTCTAAGTAAGAAAACAATGTAAAATTATCTACAACTTTTTGCTATTTTATGATCAGTAACAAGTAGAAAATGTTTTTGTGGGAAATGTCCCCTAGCATATGGGATGCAACATCAAATGTCAAAGGGTCATGTGAGAAACAGTCTCTGGTGATGAGTGAACCTTGACTTTTAGTAAGACACAGGACCTCCAAGGCCTCAGTTTTTTTAACCTATAAAGTAAAGAATGTGGACTCATTTTATGACCACGCCCCTGCTGGCTTCAACATTCTGCAACGCTGTAGCAAGCCTTACTCTGGTTAATACATGCATCTTCCAGAATGTTCTTTAACCACAGTTCTCAATTACATTTCCTCTGGTTTTCCTGAAGGAGGGGCACTGCTCACTGTAAGAGACTCCTTTACAAAAGGTTCGAACTTTGTGGAAAACAATCTGCTAAGTCGAGAAGATGTTATGCTTCCCCTTGCCATCCTGGATGCCATTCATAATTTCAATTACAAGAGAGACAGCCTTTAGCGACTGCACAGGATCCTAAACGCTGCCCTGTTCCTCGCTGTCTACCTGGCAGAAATCTCAGGCACTCACACTGCTGGCAGCGACCAAAGTTCTGTTCCCTTCATCAGGAGACCTAGGATATCCTAAACCCTTGTAAAATCCAAGAGTTAATTTAAGACCACCGTCCATTACTTCCTGAGTTGGAATATATCCATTAAATTTTTTTAATTACCCCTTTCAGATGCAGGGGCATGAATGCAGCTGGAGGAGGAGAGAGAAGAAAACAAAAGAGAGATGGGGGCTGTTTTGGTTATATTTTTTGGTTTGGGTTTTGCAGAGGTTGGGGTCACAGTTTTGTTTTATGGTTTTGGGGTTTGTTGTTGCTGTATTAACCAACACCACCATTAGCTGAAATTCCTGCAGCTGAAAAATTCAAGCAACCTCTGGCTGTTTTCTATTGAAGATAGGTACATAAATTCTGGCTACACCATGCCTCATAACCCAGACACCCATACTAGGGGCACAGGCAGCATGAGCATCTGTCTCATGCTAAGATTCGCTGGTATTCACTTTCATAGAGCACGCTGAGCTTCCAATGAAACCTCACATGCGGCCGGGCATGGTGGCTCATGCCTATAATCCCAACACTTTGGGAGGCCGAGGTAAAAGGATTGCCTTAGCTCACGGGTTCGAGACTAGCCTGGACAACTTGGCAAGATCTCATCTCTACAATAAATCAAAAAATGAGCTGGGTGTGGTAGAGCATGCCTGTAGTTCCAGCTACTTGGAAGGCTGAGGCGGCAGGATCGCCTGAGCATGCTACTGCACTCCAGCCTGGGCGAGAGTGAGACTCCGACTCAAAAAAAAAAAAAAAAACCTCATACACTTGCTTACACAGTGAACTGCAAGGTCAATGTTTATAAGCATTACTAAGTGAAAAACAGGGAATGATGATGTGTGGATGAAAAACCCAGCAGAGATGGCAAAGGAAACAGAAAAGAAATACAGAGTGTTTACCCCAATATGCCCATAGTAGACATTCATTCAAATGGGAAGCAAGAAAAGAAAGACTTCTTGCCACAGAGATAGGTCCCACAGCAGCAGCTGAGCTGCTCTCAGTCAGCACATCAAAGCCTTCTAATACCCAATGTTTAAAATCTGCTGCACATCTGCAAAGCAAACTAAATGCTAAACACAGAAAAGTTGCAAATCTTGCAGTAAAATTAGAGCAAAATGGTAAATTTCCAAAAGAAGTACTGTATTCATCTTTAAGGAAAGAAGGTTTAATTAGAAGAAGACAGGGTGGCTGGAGTCATTCGTGGAAATTCTGGCATGGGCTTGAGAGACCAATGGCCTTGTTAACTATGAAGATATTCATGTAAAGACTAATGACTTCAATATTACTTTTTCCCTTATGAACTATAATATTAGGGCCATTTTGGACCTCAAATAGAATAGTAAGAAACACAAAAGCAAGGGGAAAGGAAAAAAGAAAGAAGAAATGGAGAAAGAGGAAATAAATATTCCACATATAACTGAATAAGAATCAGAAAAGGAGGAAGAATGTGAGAATGAGCTGTGTTAAAAACTGAGCCAAGAGCTCAGAGATAAAAGAAAAGAGAAAGCAAGTGAAAATGAAGAGCTGGGCCTGTTGGCTCAAGCCTGTACTCCCCTTTGGGAGGCCAAGGTGAAAGGATTGCCTGAGCCCAGGGGTTCGAGATCAGCCTGGGCAACTTGACGAGAATCAAAAAATTAGCCAGGTGTGGTGGCACACGCCTGTGGTTCCAACTACTTGGAAGGCTGAGGCAGAAGGATCACCTGAGCCCAGCAGGTTGAGGCTGTGGTGGCCATGAGCATGCCACTGCACTCCAGCCTGGGTGACAGAGTGAGACTCTGACACAAAAAAAAAAAGAAAAGAAAGAAAAGAAAAGAAAATGAAGAAACTGTGGCTTTGATGCTTCCTGGCAGGATCCACATTAATGTGGTCAGATGTCTGATGACCTGATATGAGGAGGTGGAGAGTAGCCCAGGATGAACACTTGTAACTAAATAGGGTTCTTTTCTTTTTGAGGAGGAGGCCCACTTCGTCACCCTGGCTGAAGTGCTGTGACACACTCACGGCCACCCCAGCATCAACCTGTTAGGCTCTGGCGACTTTTCCACCTCAGCCTTCCAAGTAGCCAGAACCACAGGTGCACGCTACCACATCCAGCTAATTTTTTATTTATTGTAGAGACAAGGTCTCATCAAGTTGCCCAGGCTGGTCTTGAACCCATGGGTTGAGGCAATCTACTCGCCTCAGCCTCCCAAAGTGCTGGGATTACAAATTGAGCCACCAAGCCCGGCCTAAACAGGTTCTTAAAAGAAACAAAACCCATACATACACAACACACATACACATACATGCATAACGAGATTGATTACAAGGAATCAGCTCATGCAGTTATGGAGGTTGACATGTCTGAAGATCTGCAGTTGGCAGGAGACCCAGGAGAGTGGTGGTGTCATTCTAGTCCTACACTGAAAGTGGGGGGGGGAAATAATGCCTCAGCTCCAAAGGTGGTCAAGCAAGAGAAATTTGCCCTTATTCAGAGGGAAGGGTCGGCCTTTGGTTCTACTCCGGTCTTCAGCTAAATGATGAATACACTGTACTCAGCTGAATACATAAGAGAGGCAATTGATTTCACTCATTCCATTGAGTTTGATATTAATCTCAACCAAAAACACCCTCACAGAAACAACTAGAATGTCTGAACAAATATGTGGGTACCCTATAGCCTAGTCAAGTAGACGTATAAAATTAACCATCACAGCACTCAATGTATAATTGGCCCCAACAAAAACACATGAAAAACTTGGCACTGTATCTCATGCCTGTAATTCCAGCACTTTGGGAGACTAACGTGAGAGGATCGCTTGAGACCAGGAATTTGAGACCAGCCTGGGCAACAAAGGGAGACCTCGTCTCTAAAGTAAATCAAAAAATAAAATTGGGCAGGCAGGTGGCACATGACTGTAGTCCTGAAATGGAAAGATCACCTGAGCCCAAGAGGCTGAGGCTGTGGTGAGCCGTGATCATGCCAGTGGACTCCAGTCTGCACAACAGAGTAAGACCCCAACTCAAAAAAACACACACACATGAGAAATACTGGTCACTCCTAAAACATCTATACTGGCCAGGATTCATGGGCAAAATCTAAGTTAGAAGTACAACTTGAACAAGCCCAAAAAGGGGCTGACCATGGAGGATTTTTGCAAGTATTCCTTTCCAACTCCACCACAGACCACAGATCTCAAGTGACTTCCCTGTTGCTCAAGACTCCACAATGATGGCAACTCTCAGAACCTGTACAAGACAGGATGGCAAATTCCCCAATTCTAGGGAAACATTTTGGGGTCAGAAAGTCTAGCTCTATCAAATGGAGTCCACTGGCCTCCACTCCTGCAGGTCCCTGGTTCCAAGGAACTTGACCTTTCCTAGCTTCTGTTTCCCCACTTGCAATAGCAGATGTGGTAACAGTGCCCACCAGCTAGATTGTTCTGAGGTATTAAAGAAGCAATGGATATGAAGGAATTAGTCAAATTCCAGGCACAGAGTAGGTGCTCGAAAAAATAGTACTTTGGTTGTTTAATTAACTACTAGTTCCCTCCACGAAGTTTCCACTCAGAAAAATACCAGCCACTTCCACAGAGAAATCTGTCTGGCAAATGTCACAACTCCTTTTTCTTTCTTGGATAGGCCCGGGTTTGGAGTCAGGCAACGTACTATGTCAAGTACCAGGAGCGTACTGTACCTGCAGAATGACCAAGACTGTGCAAAAAATGTTCTCACCAAAGTAGAATTGAATCAGGCTAAAAAGCAAACATCTGGTGGCCTGGGTGAAAGGAAGGCCAGCAGTGCCTGGGGATTTCCTTTGGGCAGCCAGTCCGGTATCAGGCAGTAACCACATACCTGGCCTTGTCTCCTCCTCCCCACAGAACATCAAAGACATGGAAGAACCTGCCCCAGGTGAATAATGCAGCTGTAGACAGCAGAGCCCCTGGCCCCTAAAGGCACCACTGCCCTTTTCCACACTGGCTGTTATCAGACAAAGGCAGTATCCAATTTCCTTTCTTCCCAGAAAATACAAGACAACTCTGAATCCTATCATAACTGGAATCTTCACAAATCACCTCTTTTTCAAAGGGGCCCCTCTCAACTATCCAAACATTCTCTATGCCAAAGAAAAGCAAGTCCAAGATGGTTTTCTGCAATGTTTCCTTGACATTCTATGGAAAATAAGTGCCAGGTAAGCCATGGCTTCTCCTGTAGCTCTGTTATTAGGAGGTGTTACTCGTTCTCTTGGGTGCCCTGCCTCCCACCCAGATTTGAGATCCTTCAGGCAAAATAGGTGGCTTCTCTCTGCATACTGCTTTTCAGAGCTTGGGAAAGAGCAGAGCCCACACTTAAAAGACCTCGATGAAGAGCAACATTGACCCCCAGAGGCACCAGGGAGACAAGGTCCATCAAAACAGTCCTTGTGGGCTGCAGACATGATTAAGCGGCACCTAATCCATCCATTAAGCTAAGTCGACAAACTGAGAATTTCAGAGGAAAAAAGTTCACTCAAGATGGATGAGGCTGAGGCCCCGCAGCTAGGACAGGCCTCATCATCTGCATGAAATCGTGGAGTGATATGTAGCTCTGAGGTAAGCATAAATCAGGCTGAGAGCAGCAGGCATCACAAGCAGACTTGGCTACAGGCACGCCACACTGGCCATCCGTCCCGCCTGCTAATATCCCCGCCACCCAAACACAGGCAGAGGCAGCCATGAGGACTTGATGATTCAAAATGTCAAACAGCAGTATTTTTTATTTAGTGTATCATATTTTTCTCATGAATTTTTTAATTCAGATAATTCACTCAGATACACACACACACACACACACACACACACACACACACACACATGCATGTAATAGCCAAATCTACACATGTATAAGTAATCTATTCAAGTGACCATGATGACTCTGAAACCCATCCAACTTCCTAAACAGAACTAATGGTTACAATTTTTTTATTGTTGTTGTTGTTTTAATAAGCAAAGAAACTGACCCACCCAGTCTTAAAGCTTGAAACTTACGTTTGTCTTACCTGAATTCCTTTCTCAGGAAACCAACCCAGCCTATAGTATCAAATAACTGAAACTCAGCAGATCACCACATCCAAACAATGAGATCCAGACTCCCCTAGTTTACCAACTCCTCTTCCTTACACTCCTCACCAATTCCCGTTTCCTGCATTCCTGCCCTAATATATAAACCCTTGACTTCAAGAGGACTGAGAGACAGACTTAAGAAGGAATCTCCCTGCTGGGCTCGGTGGCTCAGCCTGTAATCCTGCGCCTTTGGGAGGCTGAGGTGAGTGAATTGCATGAGCCCACGGGTTCGAGACCCGCCTGGGCAACTTGGCAAGACCTCATCTCTACAATAAAATCAAAAAAATTCGCCGGGTGTGGTAGCACGCACCTGTAATTCCAGTTACTTGGAAGGCTGAGGCGGAAGGATCGCCAGAGCCTAGAAGGTCGAGGCTGTGGTGGCTGGGAGCGGCCACTGCACTCCAGTTTGGGCAACAGAGTGAGACTCCAACTCAAAAAAAAAAAGAAAAGAAGGAATCTCCCGATCTCCTTGACTGATATCACCCAAATAAAAAGCCTTCTTCCCTATTAATACTCACTGTCTCAGTGATCAGATTTCTGTTCGGCGAGCAACAGGACCCCAGGAGAACCCCTAGCATTTCAGTAACAATTCTAACATGAAAAAAAAGCACCAGGCCTAAGTGAACCAGAGTCTGGAATTCAGAGAAAGAACCAAACATGGAGATTTGGGAGAGTTAGGGAGAAATATTGCTGAGGTCATTCCTGGAAAGGCAGACAAGCTCCAAACCAATAGAGCAGAAATTCTGAAGTGAAACAATTTGCTCATAGGGAAAAGGCCAGACAAGTAAGCTGACACCAGAGTCTGGGGAAAATTCTATGCCAAAGTGAGTGAAAGAATGGTATATAGGTATGTGGGGGGTGTGGTAAGAGAGTGAGAGAGCAGAGAGAGAAAGAAAACCAGCGTCTAGAAAGATGTATTGCAAAGAACATTTCAATGTGCGATTACTTAAGTGAAAGAGACCTGGTGCAGTGGCCCCAGCACTTTGAGGCCAAGGCAGGAGGATTGTTTGAGCCCAGGAGTTTGAACCATCCTGGGCAGCATAGCAAGACCTTATCTCCACAAAAAATAAAAAAACTGACCAAGCATGGTGGTACACACCTCTAGTCCCAACTACTTGGGAAGCTGAGGCAGAGGAACTTCCCGAACCCAGGAAGTCGAGGCTGTGGTGAGCTATGATCATGCCACTGCACACCAGCCTGAGCAACAGAGAGACTTGAATAAAAAAAAAAATTAAATTAAAATAATTTAAAAAGCCAGCCACAGTGACTCATATCTTTAATCCTAGCACTTTGGGAGGCCAAGGTGGGAAAATCACTTGAGCCCAGAAATTTGAGGCCAACCTGGGCAACAAAGCAAGACCTCGTCTCTCCAACAAAAAAAATTTTTTTAATTTTTTTCAAAATAATAAGTGAAAGGATAATAAAAATAACAGAGAAAAAGACGTGTCATTGATAATGTGTAGATAAAAATCTGGCAGCCAGAAGTTGATATCAAGAAGTTGAAAGAGGGAAAACGGTAAGTTTTTATTTCAATTTCCCAGATTAGGGCCACCCTGTGGAGAGCTAAAATAATCCCTAATGATCCCTGCACTCCTATAACCCCTGCCCTTGAATGGATGTCACTCCACTAATTACAGTCAACTACATAAGACTCCATCTTAGCAACTGGGCCTTGAAAAAGCAAACTGCCCACAGAGGAGGCTGTGTGGCCAGAAGTGCACGTGTCTCTAGATACTGTGGGTGCCCTCTAACAGCTCAGGGTGACCTCCAGCTGACAGCTGGTCAGAAGCCAAGGATTTTTGTTCAGTCTCACAACTGCAAGGAAATGAATTCTGTCAACAAACTAAATAAACTTGAAGGTAGTTTCTTCCCTGGACCAGCCTCCAGATGAGAATGCAACCTGGTCAATGACTTGGCTATACAGCCTTGTGAGATCTGCTAAGCTGCACCCAGAATCCTGATTCACAGACCCATCAGATAATAAATATGCGTGGCTGTTAAGACACTACGGTTATGGCGATGTGTTACGTGGAAACAGAAAATCAAGAGACCTCTATTAGGAACTCAAGTGGCTGGGCTGAAGCTAGGAGGGGAATCCAATGTGGACACGTGCCCATCTTACACCGGATGCTAACCCATGCTGGAGCCCTACAGCTTGAGGCTGAGTCCCAGCATTTCCAAGCTGTGTGACTGGGATACCTTGGTTTCTTCATTCATAAAATGGGGGAAATAATAGTACCTATCACCTAAGGTTATTACTGATGATTAAATTAGTTAGCAACTATTGAGTGCTTAGAACAATATCTGCTCCAGAGTTAAGTAGAGAGAAAATGGGAAGGGGAAGGAGAGCCGTGGTCAAGTTCTCAAAGGCAGAATGTGCTGAGAAAAGGTTAAAGGGAAAAAAAAGGACAAAGTCAATGCAAGGGAGAGAAGAAAGGCTAGGGGAAGCTGAGGAAAAGTCAGACAGAAGGTATGGGAGAGGATGCAGAAAATCAGTTCGAGGTCTCACTCATTAAGCCAAGACAGAACATCAGTGAGGATAGGGGGTTGGCAAGAAAGCTCAAGAAAAGGTGGGGCCTGGGGAAAGTCATCAGATGAAAGAGCAGTAGAATAAAGACATTTCCACAAATTAAAAAGGAAATAGCTGGCCTGGTGCAGTGGCTCACACCTGTAATCCCAGCACTTTCAGAGACCAAAGCGGGAGGATCACTTGAGTTCAGGAGTTTGAGACAAGCCTGGGTAACGTAATGAGACCTCATGGGTTTGAGACCAGCCTGGGCAATATGGTGAGACCTCATCTCTACAATAAATTTTTTTTTTAAATAGCCAGACGTGGTAGCGCATGCCTGTAGTTCTGGCTACTTGGAAGGCTGAGGCAGAAGGATCACCGGAGCTCAGCTGATCAACACTGGGGTGGCCGTGAGTGTGCCACTGCACTCCAGCCTGGACAATAGTGAGACTCTGGTTCAAAAAATAAAATAAAATAAAATAGTGAGACTTCATCTCTATGAAAAGTAAAAAGGCGTGGTGGCATGCACCTGTAGTCCCAGCTATTCAGGAGGCTGAGACGAAAGGATCCCCTAGACCAGGAGGCTGAGGCTGTGGTGTGCTCCAGTCTGACTAAAAAAGGAAAAAAAAAAAAAGAAACAGCTTTTCAAAGGGGAAATATGCATGTGCTATTAAGACCAACAAGACCTGGCCTGCCTTACCTCACTGAAGCTTCTATACTCTCCTTCTTACTCACTCTGGTCCAGCCACACTGGTCTTTCTGTTGCCCCCACTCCACGGCCTTGGCACTGGCTGTCATTACTTCCTTCCAGAATGTTCTTCCTTCCTATCCACATGTCCTCCTACTGTTTGCCCAAAAGTTCCTTCTCAGGCAGGCTCGTCCTGACCAACATAATTCAAACTGCACTCTGATCATCTCGTGCTCTTCTGTACTTTTGTCTGTAGCATGTATTACCTTCCACCATGGCATAAAATTTACTATTATGTTTATTGTTTATCTGTCTCCCCCTGCTAGAATGCAAGTTCTACAAAAAAGATTTTTGTCTGTATCTTTTCTTTTTTTTTTTAAGTTGAAGTCTCACTCTGTCACTCAGACTGGAGTGCAGTGGCCACTCCCAGCCACTGTACCCTCTACCTGCTAGGCTCCGGCGATCCTTCCACCTCAGCCTTCCAAGTAGCTGGAACTACAGGCACATGCTACCACGCCCGGCTGATTTTTGATTTATTATAGAGATGAGGTCTCACCAAGTTGCCCAGGCGGGTCACGAACCCGCAGGCTCAGGCAATCCACTCACCTCAGCCTCCCAAAGTGCTGGGATTACAGGCTGAGCCACCGAGCCCAGCCATATCTGTATCTTTTCACTGATAAATTTCAAGTGTTTAGAACAAGACACAGTATATCAAAGGTGCTTGGAAAATATTTATCGAATGGTTTAAGGCAGTTATTAAGAAATAAAATGGTCTGTATGTACTAACGCGTAAGATACCCATGAGACCTCATAAGTTTAAAAATAAGAATGTCAGGCCAGGCACCGTGGTTCAAGCCTGTAATCCTAGCACTTTGGGAGTTCAAGGTGAGAGAATTGCCTAAGCCCAGGGGTTCGAGACCAGCCTGGGCAATTTAGTGAGACCTCATCTCTAAAATAAATGAAAAAATTAGCCAGGCATGGTAGCATGCACCTGTAGTTCCAGCTACTTGGAAAGCTGAGAGAGAAAGATTGCCAGAGCCCAGCAGGTCGATGCTGGAGTGGCCAAGGGCATGCCACTGCACTCCAACCTGGGTGATGGAGTGAGACTCCAACTCAAAAAAAAAAGCATGTCAGAAAACAACATTTGTAGCAAGATGTGTTTTACATATGCATAAAACAAAAATCTTCCTCCTTTCCAAGCAATCCAGTCCTAAAGTCTTAAGGTGCAGAGCAAGGTAGGCATTCACAGAGGAGGTAGAGGCTGTGGTGGAATTGATGGGGTGTCAGACCTGACCCAGCAGGGTGAGGATGGGGCCATGGGAAGCAGCAGCCTTACACAGGTGTCAGAGCTAAGCAGGACAAGGAGCATCCACATGGGAGGAGGTAGAGCCATGAAAGAGAGATTGGTTACATCCATGCAAATGGACCAAATAAGTAAAGACATTAAAGATAAGGAGCACCAGATTTCTCCTTGTTGAAGAAGTCATTTAAATACAGAAAAAGAGCCGGGCTCAGTGGCTCAACCTATAATCCCGCACTGTGGGAGGCTGAGGTAAGTGAATTGCCTGAGCCCGCGGGTTTGAGACCCACCTGGACAACTTGGCAAGACCTCATCTCTACAATAAATCAAAAAAATTAGCCGGGCATGGTAGCACGCACCTGTAATTCCAGCTACTTGAAAGGCTGAGGCAGAAGGATCGCCAGAGCCCAGCAGGTCGAGGCTGCGGTGGCCGGGAGTGGCCACTGCACTCCAGTCTGGGTCACAGAGTGAGACTCCAAGTCAAAAAAATAAAATAAAATAAAACAAATAAATAAATACAGAAAAAGGAAAAGGTAGAATGGGTTCTGTGGAGCTGAATCAGAACTGAAGACCTGGAGTGAATGCATGTGTGAATATATAACTCTCTAGTCAGAGTCTTGAGATGATGCCCCAATAGGCACCGAGCACACTTAATGCCCAGATTTTGGCTTCTACATTCCACCTCTGCTAAATTGAACCTCGGTTCCTTGGAGAAATGGCTGGTTCCCCCATTGGGGCAGGGAAAGCATTGGAGCAGCCTAGAACTTCTTACACCAAGTAAATAAGTACTCAGAGGATGACAGCACAGAGGGGTCCCTCCTGGTCAAATTAGCAACAATCACTAAAATATCAAACTACTGAGAGTAATGAAATATAGCCCATCGAATAAAACAGCAAACCATGGTTTAATAGCAAGACCATTCAAAATCAAGACCACCAGATGGGAAGTGCTAGATCACAATAGCAGTTCTGAGATATTGCTGCCAAAGAGGCAGAACCTGATTCTAGCCATGAGAAAGCATCAGGCAAATGCAAGTTGAGAAATATTCTAGAAACTAATGGTCTGTAATTACGGAAAATCATGGAAGTCAAGGAAAAATTTAGAAACCATTCCCCACTGGAGGAAACTAAAGAGACATGACAACTAAATGCGACACGTTACTCTGAACTAGGTTATAAAGATCACCCCAGGAACAACAAGGAGAAATCTGATTGGAGTATGAGGATAAGGAGGTGGCAGTGTGTCCGTGTTAACTTCCCAACATTGATGACTATCTTGTGATTGAGAATGTTTCTGGTTGTAGGAAATATACACTAAGAATTCCAGAGTGGCAGGACATTTAATAGGTCACTTACTCGCAAGTGGTTCCCGAAAGGTATTGTAGAGATGATCTTTTTTTGTTTTTGGAGATAGGAGTCTTACGGTGCTGCCCAGGGCTACAGTGCAGTGGAATGATCATGATCATCGTTTACTGCAATCTCCAACTCCTAGGTTCAAATCCTCCTTCAAAAGCCCCCAGAAACTGGGACTGAGGCACACATTGCCACAATCAGCAAGAGAACGTTTTTTTTTTTTTTTTTTTTATACTCTCATTTTTCTGTGACTGTTTAAAAGGCATATATTATCTAGAGAATAAACTGTTTGCACACACAAAAAGTTGGTCCACAGATCATTTCTGGAAAGGGGCAGAAGGGAAGGAGGATGCTTAGGGAGAAAGATTCTCATGTTTCAGCTCCCCAGGTCACTGTGGGTTCTCTGCAGGCACAGAGAGGGTCATACCTGGCAGAATCGCACAGCCAAATGCAGATCTGCAGCCTCCCTGTGACCCTGGCAAGGGTGAGCTTCCTTGAGCTCCTGTTCCCATATCCGCCTGTCGCCCAGGACAAAGGGACTTTGCCAGGGAAACTGAGAAGCATCTGCTGGGTTTAAGATAAGATTAAAAAGTTGGCAAATTTGTCACATTATTTATTTTAAATTGCAAATAGGTTTGCAATTTAGTGCAGCTGATCAGCTTTCAAGTTTTTAAAACTTTTTCAAGGAAAGATTTTTATGATGGGTCCATAATCCCCATTGTCTCAGTCTGTTTTATGTTGCTGTAAAGGAATACCTAAAGCTGGATAATTTATAAAGAAGCATGGTGCCAGCATCTACCTCTGGTGAAACCTCAGGAAGTGTCCACTCATGGCAGAAGGAAGGAGAGTCAGCAGCACATGGTGGCAGAGGAAGAGAGAGACCAAGAGGAAGAGGAACCAGGTTCTTTTAAACAATCACTTCTGGCCAGGCACAATGGCTCACGCTTATAATCCCAGGACTTTGTGGGACTGAGGTGGGAGGATCGCTTGAGCACAGGAGTTCGAGACCAGCCTGGGCAACATAGTAAGACCACATCGCTACAAAAAATAAAAATTAAAAAATTAAAACTGCTAGGGGAGAGAGGGGCATACCTCATCAACAAGGGTAACCCTGAACTGTACCCCACATCTTTATAATAATAAAAATAAATAAATAGGGACGGGGAGACACCTCTTATCAACAAGGGCACCTGAACGAAGAATATTTGTATACCTAACCCTTAACTGTACCCCACAATATCATAATAAAAAATACTGATTATAAAAAATAAAGAAAAAATAAATAAATAAATAGAAAATTAATTAATTAAAAAATTAGCCGGGCATGGCGACTCATGACTGCTGTCCCAGCTACTTGGGAGGCTGAAGGGGAAGGATCGCCTAAGCCCAGGAGGCCAAGGCTTTGGTGAGCTGTGATCCTGTCACTGTACTCCATCCTGGGTGACAGAGTGAGAGCTCGACTCAAAAAAAACCAAAACAAACAAAAGAGCAATCCGCCATGAACTATTAGAGCAAGAACTCACTGCAAGAAAGACACCAAGCCATCCATGATGGATCTGCCCCCATGACCCACATACCTCCCCAGACCTCACATCCAACATTGGAAATCAAATTTCTTTTTTT
>NW_007252334.1:572031-615231 GCF_000164805.1 Carlito syrichta
ATTTTTTTTTTTTTTTTTTTTTTTTTGCATTGGAGTCTCACTCTGTCACCCAGACCGGAGTGCAGTGGTCGCTCCCAGCCACCGCAGCCTCGACCTGCTGGGCTCCGGTGATCCTTTTGCCTCAGCCTTTCAAGTGGCTGGAACCACAGGTGCGCGCTACCACACCTGGTTAATTTTTTTTGATTTATTGTAGAGATGAGGTCTTGCCAAGTTGCCCAGGTGGGTCTTGAACCTGCGGGCTCAGGCAATTTACTCACCTCGGTCTCCCAAGACGCAGGATTACAGGCTGAGCCACCAAGCCCGGCCGGAAATCAAATTTCAACATGCAGTTTGGAGGGGACAAACATCTAAACTGTCTCACCCATGTGATCTCAATCAAGCTTCAACCACTCCATCCTATTTCACTCTACCCCTCCCCACTGGCTTATTTATTTTGAGGGCCATCTCAAGCATTATATTATGTTATCCGTAAGTACAACAGTATGTATTTCTAAAAGAGAAGGGGCCTTTTTTCCTCAACATAATCCCAATACTATTTGTATAGCCCTACCCAGAAAGAGTTCCTCAACACCACCAATTAGCCATTTGGCTTTTGTTGCCATTGTTTTGATTTTTTAGGGACAAAGTCTCGCTCTATGGCCAAACAATCATAGGTCATTGCAGATAATGAGTCACTGCAGCAGAAAACTCCTGGACTTAAGCAATCCTCCCACCTCAGCCTCCCAAGTAGCGAGGACTACAGGTGTATATCACTACACCTGGCTAATTGTTTAATTTGTATTTATTGTAGAGATGGGGTCTCGCTATGTTGCCCTGGCTGGTCTCAAACTCTTAGATTCAAGCAACCCTTCCTGTTAGGGTATGGACAGGGTGAGGGTGGACGGATGGAGAGGGAGAGGCACCGCAGATAGGCACAGCACCACCAGAGCCGGCAAGCCGGAAGTGCCATGCTGGGAACCCAGAGATCTGAGTAAATGCAAAGAATTGTGACACACAAAGAGGTTTAAAAAGAAAAGTGTATTTAGAAGTAAATTAGAGAGAGAAAGAAAAGGAAGAAAGAAGATTCACCTCCCCAAGGTGGGGGAAGGGGACCAAAGCCAGGAAGCATGGTGACAGCCATAACTCAAAGAGCACATGGCCACACCAGAGTCTACTAGTAAGGTAATGGCCGCCAGTTGCTTGTGGTTGAGTCCTTTTAACCGTTCCCCTAGATGGGGGAAGATCATTAAGGTGACTGGGTGGTGGTCTGCTTTCACGTCATCACAAAGGGGCAGGCAAGCGCAGGTACTGAAATCAGGTGATGGACAGCAGGCAGATGGGTGGGTTAGCCACATGACTGCTTCCTTGGTGGGGCTTATCTGTGTCCAGTAGGTCACATAGGGCTGATTAGGTTAACCTTGGGAGGGTGGGTTCTGCAAGAGACTTGTTAGACATTTGCAGTTCCCAAATTCCTTGACCAAAGGTGGGGTGTATTTTTTTTTTTTAGTTCAGGAGTCTCACTCTGTCACCCAGACTGGAGTGCAGTGGCCACTCCCGGCCACCGCAGCCTCAATCTGCTGGGCTCCGGCGATCCTTCTGCCCCAACCTTTCGAGTAGCCGGAATTGCAGGCACGCGGTACCACGCCCGGCTGATTTTTTTATTTTATTGTAGAGGTGAGGTCTCGCCAAGTTGCCCAGGCGGGTCTTGAACCCGCGGCTCAGGAAATCCACTCACCTCAGCCTCCCAGGCAATCCACTCACCTCAGCCTCCCAAAGCGCTGGATTACAGGATGAGCCACTGAGCTCAGTTTTTATGACTTTGGCCAGCCAAAGAGTGATCTTTGATCTTCAGCCTTGATGGGGAACCTAAAAGTTTACTAGAGATTATTATGCTAAACCATGAATGGTTGGGCTGTCCTGGTCTTGCATCTGAGGGAAATTTGCAGAGATGGGGGGGATGGGATAGTCTGCTTGTTCTGCAGTAGAATGTCTGAATGCTTTCTAATGGCTCTGCTGAGGCAAAAAGACTAAACCCTTTCACTTCCAGTGTTAGGACTGCTGACTGGCATGAGCCCATTCCTTTTCAATCTTTCTGATTTTGTTTCCCTTTCTCTCTCCTTCTTTCAGTTTGTTCTGTTCAAACCAGGATCCAAACAAGATCCAATACTGCAGTTGCTTGATTTGACCCTCAGTTCCTTTATCCAAGGATTCCTTCTGCCTTCTTTTTTTTTTGCTCTTTGCAATGTTTTTCACATGGTTTTTCTTTCCCAGTACAATGTCTCAGCCAGGCATGGTGGCTCACACCTATAATCCCAGCACTTTGGGAGGCCAAAGCGAGAGGATTGCCTGAGTACAGGGATTCAAGACCAGCCTGGGCAATTTGGCAAGACGTCATCTCTACAATAAATCAAACAATTGGCCAGGCTTGGTGGCACACACCTGTAGTTTCAGCTACTTGGAAGGCTGAGGCGGAAGGATTAAAAAAAAATAGGTACTCCTCTCTTCCTCCTTTTCTGACTCCCTTAGCTTCCACTCTGATCCTCTTTTTTAAAAACCTTGTTATTACCAAATCCTCAACGATCCCAGAATAGTGGCTCCAGCAGGAATCTCAATGGAGGAAGTGAAAGCTTTGCTAATCACAGCTTCTGCCTTCTCAAAAAACAAAAATGCCAGAAAATCCCCCCAGAAACACCCAGACAGACAGTCATTGTTCTACCGTTAACCACTACATGGGTGAACCACTTTTGCGGGGCTTCAGCATCCTTATCTTTAAAATAAAGGATTGAACAAGATGATGATGATGACATTAATAGGAAATTATCTGCCCAAAGGTCCCTCAGGATGACTTCCAGTTAAGACTTTCTCTGTAATTTTAGGTGCCAATGTGGTAGCAAAGAACACCATCTTGCTTGGTCTAGAGGGAAATATTTCATAAATGACAAAGGGAAAATAAGACAATGAAGACAAAGAAACTGAGACCACAAATGTAGATCACAAAACTTCAGCCAACAACATATCTAAATTTGAATAACATGTTATATTTCAAAGCACTTTCTTATACATTAGCAAAACTTACCTTAGACAAACGGCATAAAAGATTAATGGCAGAATCTTGGGTGTGTGTTTCACTAAACCAGCGGTTCTCCACCAAGGCAATTTTACACTTCCTTGTCTGTCTCCCACCCCTACCCTTGACTCCAGGGGATACTTACAAATGTCTGGAGACATTATGGTTGCCACAACTAGGGAGGTGTCCTAGCATCTACTGGGCAGAGGCCAAGAACATCCTAGCACACTCAGGACAGCCTGCATCACAAAGAATTATCCAGCCTAAAATGTCAGTAGTTTTGAGGCAGCAAGACCCTGATATGGGCAAGCCCCCTTGTCACCCAAGTAAAACTGTACTATGCCAAGGGGACTGGGACAGCCACTGAGGTCTGAAACCATAGGAAGATAGATGCTCTGTGTTCTATGCCTCCACCCTGTGGACCACTCCAGCACATGAGGTTCGATAAGGAAATTCCCTTGGTTTGGTTTGGTTTTGTTCTCAAGATGGATCACAACATATATTTCTGCATCTGAACTATTCCCTCCAGGTAGTCATCTTGGGAAACTGTATTCATCAGGCACTACCCAAATGAAGACTTCACCCTGTTCTCTGAATGAGAGCAGCTGTGCTGATTTAGGCCATGTGCATCTGCGTCCAAGGATGCCTTCCCTCTCATGGGAGCAATGATGCCATGCCCCTGAGAAAGAGAGTTCCATGGTTGTACGGGCTATACAGAGACTAGAGCAGTGAGATGGGGGCAGGGGGGTGGCGGGGGCATGTGGTAGGGAGGGCGGCTACTTCAGATCAAGTTCTCAGGAAGGTTTTCATGGGGAGGCGGAAGTAAGTGAATGGCTGATCAGGCAGAGTTTGGGGGGAGAATATTCTTAGTTTGTGGTAGGAAGGCCTGAAGCAGGTGCAAGAAGGCCTCTGATGTGCCTAAATTAGGAGATGTGGGTAAGAGATAAGCAGGGCCCAATCACTTGAGGCCTTGCTTCCCCAGGTAGGAAGGAAGTCTGGTTTACAACCCAACTGTATTGAGAAGCCAATGGAAGTTCTAGCAGAAGAGTAGAGATTCAATTGCCATTTAGGGCCCTCTAAATGGAGAACAGACATTATGTGGACAAGAATGAAGTTGAAGCCCAGCATGGTGGCTGAAGCCTGTAATTCCAGCACTTTCAGAGGCCAAGGTAGGAGAATCACTTGAGGCCGGGAGTTTGAGACCCACATGGGTAACATACCAAGTCCTCTTCTCTACAAAAAAATCAAACAATTAGCCAGACATGGTGGCATGCACTTGAAGTTCCAGCTCATCAGGAGGCTGAGGTGGGAGAACACCTGAGCCCAGAAAGTAAAGGCTGCAGTGAGCCATGATGGAGCCACCACACTCCAGCCTGGACAGCAGAGTGAGACTCCAATTAAAATAAATTAATACACACACACACACTCATATATTAATACATAAATATATAATGTGTGTTATATATATGTATATATACATACATACACACATATGTAGACAGAGAGAAGTATATATAAAAGAATTATTTTGGGGTGTTTTTTTTTTGAGTTGGAGAGGTTTTTTTGAGCCAGCATCTCACTCTGTCACACAACTAGAGGGCAGTGGCACACTCACGGCTACTGCAGCCTTGAACTGCTTGGCTCAGGCAATCCTTCCACCTCAGCCTTCCAAGTAGCTGGAACTACAGGCACACGCCACCATGCCCAACTAATTTTTCTGATTTATTGTAGAGACGAGGTCTCACCAAGCTGCCCAGGCTGGTCTCAAACCCCTGGGCTCAGATCCTCAAATCCTCTTGCCACCTCCTCCCAAAGTGATGGGATTACAGGTGTGAGCCACTGCACCCAGCTACACATTTTAAGAAAAGAAAAAACTGTATTAAAATTGTAATACTCAATAAGATAAATACCAGTCACATTTGACTTTTGCAATGATAAGAAGTACTCAAAGACACTTTTGATTATGGCGAATTACTGCAGACCTTGTTGCTGTGCGAGGCCTCCTGGATCTTCCCTTGTGCACATCACACAGAGGACCCTGCGTCTCAAATGCATCACAAATGCGTGCAACTGTTAGCAGTGTCTCACACCTCCATGGTCAACTGTATTTCCACTACGTCCTTGAATTTCAAATACCACTTCAAAATGATCTTGCACTCCTCAAACGACAACCGTGTTTCTGCCATTTTCTCTGACTGTCCTGCCTGTCCCACAGTGATGCTAGCATTCATTTGATCAATGCCATCTTTTGAGCGAACATCATACTAAACATTGCTACTGTAATTAAATCCCACTTCAAAAAGTAATACACAGATAACATCTCCTAAAATGTGTATACTTTTTTGGCACCCCCAGTATCTATAAAAAAAATGAAGTAGAAAAACCAATTGAGAGGCTATTGCGTTAAGAATTTTACTGAAAATCAAAACCACCCCCAAAAAAGAAAAGATTTGCCCTTGATGAAGACATTGCAAAGAAGAATTCACACTCTGAAAACTATTTCCAAAGGAGAGGGCCAAATATTTATGCAGTAGTGGTCTCTGTCAAATAAGGGTACTGGGTGGTGCTGCTACTCCACCCCACAGGGCACCCTCAAACCATGAACTCTGACTTTCCCAGACAGGCTGGGGCTCCAGTATTCGACCACTAGGGGGAAGTGAAGAGCACCCACAACCACGTCTAATGCCTCCCAGGGAAGCTTTCACCAAGAGCGTGTGATACGCAAGGAACCCTTGAACAGGAGAGATAGCCAATACGAGCTCAGATCTGCCTGGTGTGTTCTCTCCCAGGCCTTTTTTTCCTTTTTTGTTTTTTGAGTTGGAGTCTCACTCTGTCACCCACCCTAGAGGTTGGTAGCAAGCTCACAGTCACCTCAGCCTAGACCTGCTGGGCTCAGGCGATCCATCTGCCTCAGCTTCCCAAGTAGCTGGGACTATCCAAGTGTGCCACCGAGCCCGGCCAATTTTTTTTATTTATTGTAGAGAGGATGCCTCTCCAAGTTATCCAGACTGGTCTCGAAAAAGTGCTGGAATTATAGGTGTGGCTACCACATCCAGCTCTTCCAGGTCTTTTATTTGTGTTCTCCAATCTCCAAGGAGCCAACTAAAGTCGGGGGGTAGACATGGGGAAGGAAACTGAGGCTCAGGCTCTGAGCCTGGGATTCCATTAACTTACCCTCTTTTTCCCGGCGGTGCTTTTCCTTGGTTCCTAGCCTGGAACCAGGTTAAGGTATGGGTTTAGAAAATGCACCAAGGAGGCTCCTTGGCAGGTTTTAGGTAACAAACCCCAGGCCAAGCTGACACCTAGTTGACTCCAACTCCCAGGAAATTACCCTGTGGTCTGGAGCTAAAGCCACTGCCCGTATTCAGAAGTCTGCCTCTCCTTTCTTCCCTTACAAACTCCGGTAGATGGCCAAGTCTTAGAGGACCCACCATTCAAGCCCTCCTTGCTCTATTTCTCTCAACCACAAAGAAATAGCAAGGTAGGTAGCAAGACCCCACAACCTGTGCACAGATCCAGAAATGCCACTGTAAGAAGAATTTCAGACATCACCACATCCTAAGAGGTCCCCTATCTGGCCAAACTTAAACTTCCATGCTTCAAAGAAAGACAGTTAATTATACATTATAACAATTAGATCTGAATGCATTATATGAAACGGAATCTTTGCCAAGCAACTTTACTATTTTAATTCTTTTCTTCTACATTTTTAATAATTCCAGTTTTTATTATGTTAAGATGCAATTAAGAGAGAAAAGTTCTATATGTTTTAAATCTATTTCAGTATTTTTTATATAAAGAATTCCATAGTCACCCATAATGTAGCATACAATATAACCAAAGACGAAAGAAATAGCTTAGATAAAACTAGATGAATTCTATCCAGGGAAAAAATGCAAGTCTACTTATTTTGAAAACCCTTAGCATGAAACATTCATGAAAAATATGGAGAAATTCTGATCAAACAAAGACAAAACAAACTACACACCAGCACACTCATATGGGAGAGAAAGCCTTATACCGGCTAAAGAAGCAAATACAGCAAATTCATTCTCAAAATGTTGCAGCTCCCCGGGCGCAGTGGCTCAGCCTGTAATTCCAGCCCTTTGGGAGGTGGAGGCAAGAGAATTGCCTGAGCTCAGGGGTTCGAGACCAGCCTGAGCAACATAGCAAGACCACGTCTCTACAATAAGTCAAAAAAATTAGCTGGGTGTGGTGGCACACATCTGTGGTTCCAGCTACATGGAAGACTGAGGCAGAAGGATCACCTGAACCCAGTAGGCTGAGGCTGTGGTAGTCGTGAGTGTGCCACTACACTCCAGCCTGGGTGACAGAGTGAGACACCAACTCAAAAAAAAAAAAAAAGTTGCAGCTCAGGACTGCCAGCATTCAACCATCTACCAAGTGAAAGAACATCATTATTTAATGTGAACTTACCCATGGTAAATTACATTTCCTTTCAAGTGTAATGTTATCTAACATGTAAAAGAGTGAATAAAGAAAATTTTTAAATGCTAATAACTGTAAGCCACAATTAGTGAGCTGCAAATTTCACATTCACATGTACCAAGGCTGAGCGGTATTTCAATGACAAGGAGGACTTTTGTGTGATCCATGTGCGACCACCTTATTCATCCTCTGCCTATTTTCTAGCCCAAAAGTCAGCACATTTTTTTCTATAAAGGGCCAAAGAGTAAATATTTCAAGCTTTGCAGGCTGTATGTCACACACAACTAATCAACTCTGTTGTTGTAGTGAGAAAGCAGCCATAGACAATAGTATACAGATGGGTGTGGCTGGCTGTGTTCCAATAAAACTTTATTTACAAAAACAGGCCCATGAGCTGTGATTTGGGGCCCCTGTTCTAGTGTTAGGGTGTTAGGAAGGAGTGAAACAGAAGTACACTTAGGATATTCCTTTAAGAACAGGCAGGAATGGCCAGGTATGATGGCTCACGCCTGTAATTCCAGTGCTTTAGAAGCCCAGGGCAGGAGGATTGCTGGAGCCCAGGAGTTCGAGACCAGTCTAGGCAACATAGCAGGAACTTGTCTCCACAAAAACAAAAAATCAACCAGGTGTACATCTCTAACCCCAGCTACTCAGGAGGCTGAGGCAGAAGGATCACCGGAGCTCAGGAAATCAAGGCTGTGGTGGGCCGTGATCATGACACTGCACTTCAGGTTGCGTGACAGAGTGAGACCCCCAACTCAAAAAAAAAAAGAATCGGGCAGGAATAAGCAAAGAGACCTGAATTCATCCATCAAGACACTGAACACAGCTTATCACACTCAGGAATATTCTATTAAGACCAGAGCCAAGCCTGGAGGTACCAGGTAGGTATCATTTCCCAACAACCACTGTTAAAAGTGTTTCTCCCTCAAATGCAGCTTCCTCTCCAATACAGGGATTGTCTTCTGAACTGGATGTCCACTAGAACTTCTGTGGTGACCTCCCCAAACTGCCTAACCCTTTGTGTAGCTGGAATTATGCCAGAGCTGGGCTGCAGGCTACAGTCACCAAGTCAGAAGAGGCAACTGGTCTACCAGGGAATGCCCCTGTCAAGCAACTTGTAAACTCCTCGATAATGAAGATCTCAACAGACAAGCCTTCCTACTCCCAGCTTTGAACTCCTACCTGCTAAATGGCCAAGAAGAACTCAGGGCACCCACAGCAGTTGAGATTGACCACTGTCACGTCCTAACCCCCAGACACAAGGGGCTCTTCCCTCTCCTGGATACTTCCTCCTCTCATACCTCACTCTGGCATCCAGAGCAAATCCTGTCACCTCTACCTTCAAAGGGTATCCATAAGCTGTTGGCTTCTCACCAGCTCCATCATCAGAACCCTAAGCACCGTCACCTTCTACTTGGTCTTCTTGACTTTGCCTTTGATCCTCCCACAGAACATACTCATGTTAAAAAAGAAGTAAAGTCATATCCATCAATGGCCCTCAAAGTGCTAACAATGCCTTTCAAAGCCCTACGCAATCAAGATCCCAACACACTCCCCCAATCCCATCATCTCCCTATTCAGCCCTTAGTCCCCTCCAACTCATTCACAATTCAATGGCCACAATGGCCCCTCAACAACACTGGGTGCATCTGAAACTCAGAACCTTTGCACCTCTTTTCTGTTGGACTGGGAAGCTCTTCCCCCAGTAAGTCACCTGACTGGCCCCCTCGCCTCCTTCCAGTCTTTGCTCAAAGTCTTCTTGGAGTGCCAGGGGTGGTGGCTCACACCTGTAATCACAGCACTCTGGGGGACCGAGGCCAGAGGATTGCTTGAGCCCAGGAGTTTGGGAGTTTGAGACCAGCCTGGGCAACAGGCTCGCCTCTTCTCAAAAAGTCTCCTTGGAAAGGCCCTCCACTAATTACCCTATTAAGCATGCAACTCTAACCCTAACAACATCCGGGACACTCTCTTGCCCTTCCTTGCTTTGTTTCTCCCTGCAGTGTGAATCCTCATCTGACATACCAGTTTACATACCAGTTCACGTATCTTCTGACTGTAGACACACTAACTAGAACGTAAACTCCACAAGGGCAGGAATTCTATCCTCAGAGATCGGCTTGTAGTAGGTGTTAAATAAACACCTGGTAAATAAATTAATTGCCTCTTATTCATCTGCCCAGAATATCTCAGAGAAGCCCCCTTTTCTTCTCTATCTCTTTTTTTTTTAAGCACAGCTGACTGGCTTACTCGTATCCTCATTCAATTATGCTTATAGATTTCTGGTCTCTTCCTTTCCCCTCACATCTTTCTTTTTTTTGAGTTGGAGTCTCACTCCATTGCCCAGGCTAGAGTGCAGTGGCATACTCACGGCCACCCCAGTGTTGAACTGCTGGGCTCCGACAATCCTTCCACCTCAGCTTTCCAAGCAACCAGAACTACAGGCAAACACTACCATGTCCAGCTAAATTTTTTTTTTGTTTATTGTGGAGATGAGGTCTTGCCAAGTTGCCAGGGCTGGTCCCGAACCCGCAGGCTCAGGCAGGCCACTCGCCTCGGCCTCCCAAAGTGCTGGGATTATAGGCTGAGCCACCGAGCCCGGCCCGTCACATCTTCTTTGCTCTCCTTTCTCTTATTATCTAGAAACATTTTTAGGTAGAATTTAGACATTAAAACGGGAGCTATTTATTATTACTAAGTTTCTACCAAAACTTCACCTCAGTGTCAAATATGTTAACAATCTAAGAGTTCAACATGATATTAAAAAAAACTCACTGATCATCTTGGAAGGATGATATGAAACCAACTCATTATTTTGATAAATAAAAGGAAAGAATCAAGACCTTATTCTGCCTTTTATATACAAGATACTTCAAGGTATCAAAAAGTTTAAAGATTGAAGAAAAGTTCTTCATAGAAGTTTTCCAGCTAATAAATGCAGAAGAAATGACAGAATTAGAATACCACCTTTTTGTAACCTTAAAAAAAGAACAGGTCTAGACATCTGTTATGAAATAACAATGACTACTAAAACCATGAGGAAGAATCCTGATGGGGACCCTAATAGTGGGTGAATCTGATTGACAACACTGGTTAATATTAACATTTCAAAGCTGGGCACAGCGACTCACACCAACAATTTGGGAGTCCAAGGCAGGAGGACTGCAGGAGTCCAGGAGTGTGAGACTAGTGTGGGGAACATAGCAAGACCTTGTCTCTACAGAAAAACAAAAATTAGCTGGGGGTAATGGCATGCACCTGTAGTCCCAGCTACTGGGGTGGGGGGGGGCTGAGGCTGAAGGATCTCCTCAGCCCAGTAGGTCAAGGCTATGGTGAGCCATGATCATGCCTCTGCACTCCAGCCTGGGTGACAGAGTGAGACCTCGACTAGAAAAAAAAAAAAATTAAAAAGTAAAAATTCACATTCCTAAAACAGACAGACTGCACTACTTGATAAAAGTCACATACTCATCTATATACTATTCTTGCTTCAAAATCAGAAACCGAATCTGATCAAGTCTTTAGTTTATAAGAAATGTAGGGGGCAATTAAATATGTCAAATGACACGAGGATACTGCCAGAAAAATCTACACTGTGGGGAGCCCCACAGGACAAAAGATTCAGTTTCTTGACCAAATAAATTGCAAGAGAGAAAAAGGAGCCTACATATTAAAAGACTCAAGAGACGTATCGACCAGATGTCATGGGTAGATCTTGTTTAGATCCTCTGATTACCCTGGGTATTCTTAACCAACTATGGAAAAGTAATTATGAAACAGTAAATCTGAACATGAATATTCAGTGATCTTAAGAAATAAATGGTTGTTCATTTGTTGCATGTTATCATAGTATTGTATTGATGTATAACAAAGAGAATTCTTACATTTTTTAGAGGGTCACACTGAACTATTTACGAATGAATCTGTTTTTCTCCTTAAATCCTAACCCTACTATTCCTCATCAAGCCAACATACAAATGATTTTGGTTGTTTTGATCCTGCAGAAGTTGCTGCTTTTCAAATATACATCTATGAAGGAGGTGATGCAGAGAGAACAGCAGCTGAAAATCAACCAACACCAGGCACAGATTTAGGGCTATACAATAAATGAAAATAAATAAATAAAAAGGCAAATTTATTTCTATACCTGTGATGCCCTTGGAAAGTCCTTCAAAGCACGTGATAGGTTGTGTATAAGAGTGTGAACTGCTCACCATGTGGAGGTCAGGCTTCTGACAATGCTAGCATCTGGGGCACAGCCATCAACCTGGGAGTTAAAAGAAAAAAAAAACAACATCTGAGTGACAAACAGTTTCCACAAAGTCCATGCATTTTATTCCATAGAAGAAAATGTGTAAAACTGTATCAGAGGAGGCATCAGCCAAAGCTAACAGCAGAGTACAGAAGCAAAAGACTAAGAATAAGAAGCAGAGGAATGCAGCCATCCAGGACTTTAGAACAAAGGCAGAGTCCACATAGGGCTAGCCCTCAGCCATAACCTTCATTCAGCCTGTTACAGTAACAATATCCCCGAGTGAGCAACATAGGTTTAACCAGGCTCAGAATCGTGTTAACAATATAAGAAGACTGGCCAAATGCAGTGGCTCCACGCCTGCAATCCCAGCACTTTGGGAGGCCAAAGCGAGAGGATCGCTTGAGCCCAGGAGTTCAAGACCAGCCTGGGCAACATAGCAAGACATCATGTCTAAAAAAAAAAAAAATCAAAAAATTAGCGGGGCATTGAGGTACACAACTGTAGTCCCAGTTACTGGGGAGGCTGAGGTGGGAGTATCACCTGAGCCCAAAAGGTCAAGGGTACAGTGAGTCATGATTATGCCACTGCACTCTAGCCAGGGCAACAGAGTAAAACCCTGTCTCAAAAAAAAAAATATGGCCAGGCTCAGTGGTTCAGCCTGTAATCCCAGCACTTTGGGAAGCGGAGACAAGTAGATTGCCTGAGCCAGTGGGTTTGAGACCAGTCCGGGCAACTTGGTGAGACCTTGTCTCTACAATAAATCAAAAATTAGCCGGGCATGGTAGCGTGCACCTGTAGCTCCGGGTACTTGGAAGGCTGAGGCGAAGGACTGCCTGAGCCCAGGAGGTCGACACTGGGGTGGCAGTGAGCATGCCACTGCACTCCAGCCTGGGCAACAGAGTGAGACTCCAACTCAAAATACACACACACACACACACACACACACAACACACACACACACACACACACACACATATACATACCAGGGGTGCCAAAAATGTATGCACATTTTAAGAGATGTTATCTATGTATTACTTTTCAAAGTTGAATTGAATTGTGGCAGCAATACGTAATTGCAGAAGTCAAATGTGACTTGTGTTCATCTCTGGTTATTGGTATATACTGAGTATTACAATTTGAATATAGTTTTTTCCTTTCTTAAAATGTATGGTAGTAGGAATCTGCCGGGGGTGGAGGGCACACCATATCAACAAGGGTATCTGCATAATAAACATTTGTATACCTAACCATGAATTTTACAGCACATCTTTAGAATAAAAAAAATTAAAAGTAAAAAAAAATGTGTTCACATTTTTTGGCACCCTCTGCACATACAAAACATATTATGTATACTTGTGAAGAGCAATATAAATGCACTTTTATTAAGATGGTTGAAATTTCAAAAGCTATATTCTTTTTTTTTTAAGAGATGGGGTCTTACTCTGTTGCCCAGCTTAGAGTGGTATGATTATAGCTCATTGCAGCCTCAAACTCCTGGGCTCAAATGATTTTCCTGCCTCAAACGCCTGAGTGGCTGAGACTACAGGTACTATGCCTGACTAAATTTTTAATTTTTATTTTTGTAGAGACAAGTTCTTACTATTTGCCCAGGGTGGTCTTGAACCCTGGTCTCAAGTGATCTGGGCTCAAGCAACGGTGCCCAGCTAAAAGTGAATATATTATCTCAGTAAGGGAGGGGACAGGTTTCAAGAAAAGGCAGAATTAAGTTGAATGAGTAAAAAGCTAGGCAGATGTCAGGCCTAAGATCAAGGCAGAGCTTCTTAACAATGAGAACCAGCCTGCACGGGGAGGGGGAGCTGGGTCCCTTGTGGTGGGCAGTGATCTCCTTGTCAGTCTTGATACTGGGTGACCTTGGACCAGAGGTCCTTGAAGACTCCCAGTAATTCCAAGCTTTTATGGAGGAGAGTGTTAAAGAAAGATATTATTCTGATACTTGTTTAAAGTGGGGAGGCCGACTTTACAGGACTACTGCAACGGGTCGATATCAAGGCTACTGCAATAAGGAGAAAGATTGGGCTCGATCCCAGATAGACAGTTGGGTACTTACAGCCAATAAGCAGAGGGAATGGCCCATTCAGGAAGATTACCGAAAGGGGACATCAAGGTTGGGGTGTTCTTGCTAAATCAACTTAACAGAATTTTTTTTTTTTTTGAGTCAGAATCTCACTCTGTCACCCAGACTGGAGTTCAGTGGCATGATCACAGCTCACCACAGCATCCACTTCCTGGGCTCAAGGAATCCTTCTGCCTCACCCTGCCAAATAGCTGGGACTACAGGCATGTGCCACAATGCTCAACTAATTTTTTGGTGTCTTGTAGAGAAGAGGTCTTACTATGTTGCCCAGCTTGGTCTTGAACTCCTGGACTCAAGTGATCCTCTCACCTCAGTTTCCCAAAATGCTGGGACAGGTATGAGTCACCTCCCCGGCCCCCAGAATTTTCTGTATAGAATTTTGTGTATAGGTACATTTTTCTAAAAAGGGAAATCCAGAAAGAAAAGGTCAAACATGCTCTTACATTCTCAAAAGTTGACCAATAAACATTAAGAGGCAAAGCTGCAAGAGAAACACAACACAGAAATGACAATTGTCTCCTCAGAAGAAAGGCAGACGACGGACAGTGGGCACCTATGTCAGGAACACAACGTCTCCCCCCACAGGGGAGCTGGGCTGGAGGAGGCACTACCGCCCACCCCAGGAGGCAGCGGGATGGCATGTTCCTGCGAATCCCTCTTGTTTCCTCCTCTTACAGTCCAGTGACATTTGCGAAGCTCATCAGCTCAGCAGGTGTCGGATGCACAAGCAATACAAGAACGGTTCCGGGGCTGAGGAAAAAGCTCCTCCTGTTCTGGAAACCTCCAGGCATGGCAGAGTGTCCAGGCAGCAAACCAGGAGGGGAAAAATACTCCGGAGATAACAGAACAGCGGAGCTGACCATGCAGAAAACGTCCAGGTGGGCACAGCCAAGCCCAGGAGTGGCCAGCAGGGGCCTCCCCCAGGCAGCCATCAGCCCTTCTAGACCCAGGTGGACCCCCCCCCTACTGCGTGACCAAGATCAGCGCCCACCCTCACGAGATTTGCGTGACCCTTTGCAGCATGGACATGTTGTGGAGTAGCTGAGAGCATCTGCCTCGCATGTCACCAAGACCCAGCCAATGACTTCCCAGCTATGTTTTAGGATTCGTATCAGAGCTTTTCTGTTCCCTTCCCCACTGAGTGGTCTCAGGTACAAACAAAGATCAGGAGACGAGAGACTAATGAAACCCACCTACCAAGTCCACACCAAGGCCAATGCCAAAAGGGACAAGCCCTCCAGGCAATGGCACCTGAGATGGGTCAGAGCCTCTAGCCCACTGAAGCCCTATAATCATTTCCGCCTCCCATGTTCCTTTTCAGGCTATGCCAGGGTCCCAAGCTCAGAGACAGAGACCATCGTGCAGAAAAGGCTGGCTCAGGAGGCTCAGTGGACATTTGGTCTCACCATGTACTTTTAGGAGGCTTTAAGCAAGTTACATCATCCATCTGTGACTGAGTTTCTCCATCCATAATCAGATATACACATAATCCTAGTACCTATCTTTTTGTGAGGACTCAATACATTCAAGCAAAGTTCTTAGAATAGTGTCTGGTGTGGGGCCAAGTGTGGTGGCTCACGCCTACAATTCCAGTACTTTGGGAGGCCAAAGTGGGAGGACTGCTCGAGCCTGGGAGTTCAAGACCAGCCTGGGCAACATAGCAAGATCTTATCCCTACCAAAACAAAAGCCAGGTGTAGGGGTACACACCTATGGTCCCAGCTATTCTTTTTTTCTTTTGAGTTGGAGTCTCACTCTGTCACCCAGGATGGAGGGAAGTGGCACGTTTCCGGCCACCACAGTCTCAACCTGGGCTCAGGTGATCATCCACCTCAGTCTTCCAGGTAGTTGGAACTATAGGCGCACGCTACCACGCCTAATTTTTTATTTATTGTAGAGACGAGGTCTCGCCAAGTTGCCAGGGCTGGCCTCGAGCCCTCAGGCTCAGGCAATCCACTCGCCTTGGCCTGCCAAAGTGATGGGATTACAGGCTAAACCACGGAGCCCGGCCAGTCCCAGTTATTCTTGAGGTTAATGCAGGAGATCACTTGAGCCCAGGAGTTAAAGCTGTGATAATGCCACTACACTCCAGCCTGGAAAACATTGAGATCCTGACTCAAAAATAAGGATAGCGCCTGGTGTGTATTAATAACTCAATGGACTATTTGTATGGTCTAGCACATTCCAGCAAGTTTCCAAGAGCCATTTAACACAGAGGTCTCTGTGCTCCCAAGAGCAGCCAAACCCTGATACCACTAGCCCACAAGCCAACTACCACATGGCTTTGATTCTAAGATGGGTTTCATAGTTTAATGTTCCTAAAATTACATGAGACATGCCCATTCAAAATAGGTTTTCTTGTCTGGTAAATGGGGATAATAACAGAACCTAGCTAACAGGATTGGTGGAGGATTAAGGATTCAATATATGCAAAATGCTTTGAGTAGAGTTTGCTTGGCATAGAGTACTCATCAGACATTGCTGTCTGCAGTTATTTTCATCATCATTATAGTAATTGATCTGACCTGCTTCGGGTCCTCCTGCTCCAAATAAGAGATGACTCAACCCAGGTACCAAAGATGCTGAAGTCTTGGGTAGCTGAGGGAATAACCAAAGCCTTAGTAAACAGAACAATGCTGCAGTTTCAGCCATTTGCTGAAGTGTTATCATTCTGTTGGCTTCCTAGATCTAGTTACTTATAGGAAGAACACTGTCCAGAAGTTGCTCAGTTAGCTGGGCGCAGTGGCTCACTCCTGTAACCCCAATACTCTGGGAGGCAGAAGTGAGAGGACTGCTTGAGCCCACATTCAAAACCAGCCTGGGCAACATAGCAAGACCTCGTCTCTACAAAAAAAAAAAAATAGCCAGGCATGGTAGCATGATCACTTGTAGTCCCAGTTACTCGGGAGGCTGAAGCAGAGGGATTGCCTAAGCCCAGGAGGTCAAGGCTGCAGTGAGCCATGATTGTGTCCTGCACTCCAGCCTGGGTGAAGCAGTGAGACTCTGATTCCAAAAAAGAAAAACGAAGTTGCTGAGGTAAATATTGAGTCCGGGTTTATTTAAGGTTAGTCTGTTTTTCCTTTGGAGTAATTTGTAGGTCACTACACTGGCTGCTTGGTGGCTCTGGGAGAACAGCTGGCCTCCAGTCACTCCCAGAGAGACTCAAGGAAGATAAGCCTTTAACAGGGGCATGTGAGGAAGCCAACCAGAAGTGGAGTGGCAGGAAGGGAACCCCAGTACAGCCAAAGGTCAACGACTGAGCCCAGAACTGAAGCAACTCATAGGTCAGTGCTCTCCATACAGTCACTCTTTTCCTTTCCTCTGTCATCATAGCTGCCCTCGCTGCACTGGAGACTTGTGGTCCATTAAACAAACAAGGCTAAAGTCAACAAAAGGCAGACCCCTAAGAACATGGGCTCTAGGTCAGACCACCTGGATTCAAATCCTGATTTCTTCAACCATGAGATCCTGGCCCAGTACCCCAATCACTCTGTGCCTCAGTTTCCTCATCGGTAAAAGGAGGATAGCAGTAGCTAACAGACAGGTGAGGAGTAAATGGATGCATATGTATGAAGCCCTTGGAAAGGTGGCAGACACACAACAAGCACCACAAACCTTTAGCCATTATTATTCCACAGCATCTGCACCCCAGCAGCCCTGCGGGAAAAACCTGTTTCCACGAAACCATAGGGGGACAGAGGGTGTCTTTTCCAGCTTCCAGCAGCCAGTGAAATGGGAAGACAGTTGGAGACCCACAGGACGGGATTCTAGTTGCAGCCACTCCACATACAAGCTATGTACCTGGAAGCCAGTTATGATGCTCTGAAGCCCATGTTCCTCACCAGCTACATGGGGCTCAGCTACTGTAGGGGAGAAGTAAGAACACATCGTGTGGGCAGTAAGTAAATGTTACTGAGGGGTATGGTCTGGACATGGACTGTTTCCCTCCTCCCTCTTCCCTCAGGAGCAACCCCCAGCCAAGGTTGGTCTCTGAAGGGTAGGCATATTCCCAGAAACAAATTACAGAGTGCAGGTAACTGAGCAGAGTTGAAAGCACTGTGATCGTCACGTGTAATCAATGCTATTGTAAGCACGTGATTAATCGACTTGCTTGCCTATAAAACTGCTGTACTGTCCAAAGTGTTTCTTTCAACACCCCTTGATGTCATCAGGGCCACATGGGCTGACCCTTTCCTCACAAACACACCACCATCGGTGTCACATGGGTGGCCCTTTCCTCACCGACCTGTCACCATCAGTGTCACATGGGTGGACCCTTTTCTCACCGACCCACCACCATCGGTGCCTCCTATAAGTTCTAATAAATCAATGTGTTTCCCTGCTGAATCTCGGTGAATGCTTTGGAATATGTAAGAGCCTTGCACGAAGCCCTCTTTAGGACCGCCTTATTACAGTTACTTTCTTTATTTCTTCCCTTACCCTGGAGTGCAAAGAACACTAGGTCCTTGAAACTCTCAGGAAAGCTTGTCAGCCATCCAGACTAAAGCTACGGACCCAGAGACCCCATGGCCAGCCAGGACTAGAGGAGATGTCCTACCCCAGAGAAGTGGAATGGTGACTACCCACCAAGCAAGTCACCATTCCACTTCTCTGGGGCACAAGCAAGTGGCCTGTCCTCCAGCACTAAGATGTCAGCCATTTTCCACCAAAGACCCAGAGAGCAGGAGTCAGTAAAACCCAGGAGAAAAGGGGGGAAAGCCTAGGTGTGGAGTCCTCCTCAGCAAAGCCTGACTCTAACCAAAAGTGATGGGGCCACAGCCATAAAAAAGAATGAAATCATTCAGCAACATGGATGAAGCTGGAGATCATCAACCTAAGAAAACTGACTCCGAAACAGAAAACCAAACACCACATGTTCTCACTCACATGTGCAAAACAGTCACAAAGATGGAAATAACAGACACTGGGGACACCAATAAAGGGAGCAGGGTGTTAGGGTTCAGAAGCTACCTACGGGGCACGATGCTCACTATCTGGAGAATGGGTCGCCTGAGACCCAATCCCTACCACTACACAACATGTCCGTGTAACGAACACGTACGTGAACCCTTGAAGCTTACATAAAATAAAAAGCTATGGAGACTGTTGGGCAGCTACTTCATGAGGTGATGCCTGAATCATTAGCAAGAAAGGGTAGGGAAGGTCGTTTTTAGACAAACATCTGAGTAATAAAGAGTGTAGATAACTGTCAAAAACAATGCCTAAAACGGCTGCCTACTGTTTGCTTACACAGCTCTTTCCTTCTTTAGACAAATGATAAAACATCAGCACTTCTGAATATAAATCATCTTCAATTAAGACATTTCTGTTGGAAAGCACTTTTGGCAGGACAAACGAAATATTTGCCACTGTTCTCCAATTTGGATCTTTCAAGGTTGGCAGGGCGATTTATTTTTGTTGATTAAACAAAATACAAATGGAAAGGGCCTAAAAATTGATTAGCCAATTAAGCTCAATGATTCTCCACAACGAAATGTGCATTATTAGCTTTGCCAGAGTTATAAAAATGTCTCCTAGCTTTCCTGCTGTTTTCAGGATTTACACCATTGATATTTGTGCTGACAGAAAGATTAAGTAAGGACTGGATTATGCAGAATTTGTCTTCTCTCTTGCTGGAACGGAAGAAGAGAAACGATTAAGAGCTTGGGCCATTTCAGGAAGAACATCTGCACGGCATTCGCGATTCTTGAAAGAAAGATTTGGGTTGAGTGAGGAGCTGTTATCGCTCATGTTGTGTGTACTTGTTCTTTAGTAAATTACAGATTCACTAATAGGGGCCAATTTGTGGAGATGACAACAATCATAAATATCCAGATTCTTCATTTTCTCCTTTCATTTTCCAAGGGGTGAGTGTCCAGATGGGCAGCCAACCAAAGGATGGGTATCAGATGTGTTTGCAAAATCGATCCACGCACAGAGGGGCACTATAAGCCTATTTCAGTTCAGAACAGTTTTTCTTAATTGCCACCAGGAGGTCAAGAACACAACTGCAATAAACTCACTTACAATAGCCGTAAACCTAGGGCAGCAGAATGCTGATGCTTTCCGGTGGTCAGAGCATGAATGTTGCAGGCTGCTATGCATTTTTAAACTTGATTGTACATAATTGTTAATCACTGACCCATTCTCCAACCCTCCTGGGCTGGAACACGTTGCTAGGCAACCAATTTTGCTCTAGATACTTTCTGAAAGCTAGTGAAGCAACATCCAAGTGTCAACTAAGTAAACACTAACCATTAGAGACAGGTTCAAATAAAAAAAGAATGCCCAGCTTCCTCAGAGCACGTCCATCTAATGTCCCTTCCTCATGTAGACACACATTTCCCATGCCTTACTACTCAGCAACGAGCTATCTTGGGTTGAACTGGATGAAACTGCCCTTTTGGAAGCTCAATTTGGCAATTCACAAGGGTCAATCTAATAACTTAAAAGAGGGAGGTTTCCACAGTCTATGAAACAGAGAAACCATTTTCCTCCACAGGCATAATCATAATTGTGCTTTGCATCAATAACACATCATTTGCCTAATTCACACATTTCCTAAAGTTCTTTTTATAACAGTTGGGAGAGGCAATCTTCTGGCAAATACCTGAATGAGAAGTCCCATTTATTTTTCCATTTGAGACTAGTACAAGCTGATTGGACTAATTCTTATACAATATCAATACATTCCCTACTTTTTCAAATGAGTGGAGCCACAGGAAAGGCAACTAAATGCATTGTTTCTCATTTGAAATGAGGAATACGAGAGGACAGCCTGAAGATGAAGACGGACCTGCCAAGTGCATGAAAGCTCATTTAGGAGGAAAGAGAAGGGAAGGTGGGACGGCTGGTATCATGGCACAGTGGTATTCCTGGGAAGCAAGTGAAGTTTAATGATTCTCTGTGTCCAAGACAGCTGAGATTTCCCAGTCAAGAAAGCGCTAAAGAAGACACTGGGCGCAGTGGCTCACACTTGTAATCCCAGCACTTTGGGAGGTCGAGGCAAGAGAATTACTTGAGCCCAACCTGGGCAACATAGCCTCATCTCTACAAAAAAGCAAAAAAATTAACCAGGTGTGGTGACGCATGCTTATAGTTCTAGATACTCAGGAGGCTGAGGCAGAAGGATCGCCTGAGCCCAGAAGGTCGAGGCTGTAGTGAGCTGTGATTGTGCCATTGTACTCCAGCCTGGGCCAGAGTGAGATCAGATTCCGACTCAAAAAAGATGAAGTACTAAATAAACAGAATGGCCCTATCTTAGTTCACAGAGTATCGCCAGGAGGTTCTCAGAATCACTGCTGCGAGACAGGAATGATGATCAGCCTAGATAGTTCATATGCACAGATGATTAACTTCATTAGGAAAGAACTGGGAAAAATTATTAGGTGAAGGGAGAACTCACGGTGATGTTTAAGGTTAGATTTCTAGTCTTCTTGAGCAAGTTTAAATCGCTATGCAATTTTAATTTTCTAGCAACCAAAATTAATTGTATCTGGAATTATTAAGTGACAATTTATAAACTAGGCACATGTAAACTTTACATTGGGCAAATGGCAAATTGTCTTGAGAAGACAATAAAAAGTTTATCACCCATGCCCAGATGAGCCCTATTAAAATATAACCAAGCTTTCTGTTCAGTCTGGATTTGCTTTATTACCTACTTATAATTAAAAAGTAAAACATTAAATAAATAAATACAAAAATATATAAAGTTAAAAGTAAATGTTTTTCTCTTCAATTCATGACTACCCTTATTTTTCACCTGCCCCCAGAGGTAGTTTGTTTGCTTGCTTTTGACAAAAGCCACATCCTAATATATATCCTGGCAACTTGCTTTATCACTCAATGTTACAGCATAGAAGCTAGTTTTAAACAGTTGTCCGGCCAGGTACAGTGACTCTCGCCTGTAATACCAGCAGTTTGGGAGGTTGAGGCAAGAATACTGCTTGAGCCTAGGAGTTTACCAGCCTGGGAAACATAAGGAGACCTACAAAAAAAAAAAATTAACCAGGCATGGTGGTGACCACCTGTAGCCCCAGCTGCTTGGAAGGCTGAGGCAGAAAGATGGCTGAGGCCAGAAGGTTGAGGCTGCAATGAGTCATGATTCATGCCACTGCACTCCAGCCTGGGCAACAGAGAGAGACACTACCAGGGAAAAAATAGTCCTCTATACTCATCAGCCAATTTGTCCACAATTTCAAAATAAAGCTTCTTAGATAGTAAGAATCACACACACACACACACCCCTACCCGCAAGTTTACAACAATTTAAATATCAACAAAAACATCATCTATTATTAATCGCTCCAAGGTACACTACTAGGAGGTCAAGAAAGAAGAAAGAAATTTTTCAACCCCATAGGTATGTCCAAGGAATGGGTGGCCAGGAGGCAGTAAGTTGGCATCACAAATGGATGGCTTAAGTTGGAGTCCCAAAGGAAAAATATCTATATCATGCAAAAAAAGAGATCAATGAAATCCAGAGACACCAGACTAAATAAATAACAGGGACCAACTGCCAAAACAGATTCTGAATCCCACTGCTACACACTAAGAGAAGAATGTCACTTCAACAGAGACATTTTTAACCACCTATGAAGGAAATTGTGAGCCTGCTGGGAACCAGCAACGACTATGACAAGGAACAACAAAAACACCTCCATGCGCATTCGGGCTGTCACAACTGCGGTGCAAACACCTTGGATTCTACACTGTTCCAACTCAAGAATTGCAAAGACTTATTAGAGGTTGTTTTCTTTAGTTGAATCCTGGAGACCACAGTGCTAATCTCAGTTCAACAAATAGACCTTAAGAATGTCACTTCCCGGCATAACACACACCCCATGCTGAACCCCGTGCTACTCGCTCTGCATGCCCTCCCGTGCCCCCCATGGCCACCATTCAGCAGCTGGTCGGAAGATGGCACCTAGTGGACAGCAAAGGCTTTGATGAATACATGAAGGAGCTAGGAGTGGGATTAGCTCTGCAAAAAATGGGTGCAATGGCCAAGTCAGATTGTGTCATCACTTGTGACGGCAAAAACTTCACCATAAAAACCAAGAGCACTTAGAAAACAACACAGTTTTCCTGTACCCTGGGAGAGAAGTTTGAAGAAACTACGGCTGATGGCAGAAAAACTCAGACCACCTGCAACTTTATAGATGACGCATTGGTTCAACATGAGGAGTGGAATGGGAAGGAAAGCACAATAACAAGAAAACTGAAAGACGAGAAATTAGTGGTGGACTTGTCACGAACGATGTCACCTGTACTCGGGTTTATGAAAAAGTAGAATAAAAATTCCATCATCACTTCGGGCAGGAATTAGCTATGAGAATGAACAAGCTCAGTTCAATGAGCAAATCTTCATAATGCTTCTTTTTTATCTTCGTTACTATGTTCAGTTACCTTTATCACAAACACTGAACATACAACTATTTCAAAGTGTTGATCATCCCTGTGGTTAATAAATAAATGTGTTTGTGCTAGTAAAAAGAAAAAGAATGTCACTTCCCCTCTCTAGACATCAGTTTTCTTGTCTAGAAAATGAGAGTGCTTCAGCTACTCGGGAGGCCGAGGTAGAAGGATCACCTGAGCCTAGGAGGTAGAGGCTGCAGTGAGCCTTGATCTTGCCACTGCACTCCAGCCTGGGCAGCAGAGTGAGACTCTGACTCTAAATAAACACATAAACACATAAATAATAAAATGAGAGACTTTGATAAAGGAATTCCAAAATCTGTAAGATGATTTACATCATATTACTTTAAAACTGTGTGTGGGTGGATGGATAAATGGATGAATGGATGGTGGACGATGGATGAACAGATGGATGGATGGAGGGTGGCTGGATAGATAGACGGACAGACACACAGATGAACGGACAGTGTCAGTCTGCTGCTATGGGACTGAACAGGTTTGTGGCCAATTGTTATGGTTTTAGGAATTCTGTGGACCAGTTGACATCACATTGATAGCTTGGAATAGACCACGTTGGGAAAATTCACACCATGGAAATAGAAAAAAACACTACAAAATAAGCCTTTTTCTTCATTCTGGGAAGCCAATTTCCCGGCACACCACTGACAGAAAGCAAAAACAAGGCTAAGAAGCAGAGAATGGAGACACAGGGATAATACCTATAAATATATAAAGTCCTCCAAGTGGGCTGTTCCTCATATCTCCACATTGATACACTTAATATTTTCCCTGCCAGAAACCCCATTCCCCAATTAAACTCCTTGTCCAAAAGCATCACCTCTTTCAGAAAACCCACACCTGAAGCCTGCCCGCCATCTGAGATGCCCCTACACGTCCTCTCCAAGCATGCAGGAAACACCTCCTTCTGCCCTCCTAGGGAACACCTACAAGACAGTGTGGTCATTGACCATTTAGCCAGTCCCACTGAATCCTCAGCTAAGTCAGGACAGCAACTATGTGTTTTAGCACTTGGTATTTCGTGCTCAGCACAAAGACAGGCATAGAGTCTCCATCCAGTCAACAGAATTTAAATTAAAGCAATGGTTTTAGCTGCAAGGCAGAGCAAAAACGTTGGCTGATAAAAGGTCTGGCCTACAAGAGCCGCACTTACTCTATCCTGGTCATCGTTGGGTTGCAAGAGATCCTTCAAGGGCTTAAGCCTTTCATGCCCACTGTCCCTTGGACTGTGGATTTCCATTAAATCAGTTCACCTACATCTGTCACAAAACGGTGCTGTGGGTTACTGACCCACTTTGTTTCATTTCTTTACTACTCAATGACATCCACATGTCACTACAAATTGCATTTTTAAATAAGGAATTAAATTTATTTGTCCTGGATGTACCCAAGGGAGTCCTAGGATACACACCCTCAGGCTCTTCTGCCTAATCCACTAAGTGGCCTAGGGCAAACCGTTTAAGCCTTCTCATCCTCAGTGCTACCCAATCTATTAAATAAAGAAGGAAATCTTAGAAGAGCAGAGAGAAGAGGCCACCACTCTACCTTGTGCCACAGTAAAGGGAGGCACTGCATTCCTGACCTCAGTAGCAGCCAACGTGACACGCACACGGTGTATACACAGAGTCACACACATCTATTACCTTTGGCAGGAAGGGAGGAGAGTGTCTTAGTCTCCTCAGGCTGCCGCAACAAGATACCACAGACTAGGTGGCTTAAACAACAGAAGTGTATTTTCTCACAGTCCTGGAGGTTAGAAGTCCATGACAGAGGTGCTGTCTGGTTTTCTGCTAAGGCCTTTCCTCCTGGCTGTGGATAGCCTCTGTCTTTCTGTGTCCTCACATGGCCTTTTGCCTAGACACACTCAAAGAGAGAGATGGAGAGCATGTCTGGAGTCCCTTCCTTTATTAATTAATTAGTTTGTTTGTTTGTTTATAGAGACAAGGTCTCACTATGTTGCCCAGGCTGGTCTTGAATCCCTGTACTCACACAATCCTCCTGCCTCGGCTTCCCAAAATGTTGGGTGGGATTACAGGTATGAACCACCATGCCTGGCCTTCTTCTACTTCTTATAAGGACACCAGCCCTATTGGACTGACACCCTTATGACTTTATTTAACCTTAAAGGCTCTATCTCCAAATATAGTCATATGGGGAATTGAGCCTTCAACATATGAATTGGGACGAGGAAATTCAGTCCATAACAGAAGGAAACTACTGAGCATGAACTGGTTGCTAATACCTATTCGTACTGAGGACAGGAAATTTTCTCCACACTTTTGGAAGGAAATACATAGGAGAAAAAAACTATTCTTCTGTTACAGGTTGAATTGTGTCCCCATAAAAATTCATATTGGACGCCTAACCCCCAGTACCTCAGTATGTGACCTCATTTGGAAACAGAGTCCTTGCAGATTTAATTAATTAAGATGAGGTCATTCTGAAGTAGGGCGGGTTCCTAATTTAATATGACTGGTGTCCTTATAAAAAAGGGAAATTTAGACACAGACAGGCACACAGGGAGAACGCCTGGTGAAGATGAAAGCATAGATTGAGGTGAAGCATCTACCAGCCAAGGCATCCCAAAGAGGGCCAGCAAAATACCCAAAGCTAGGGGATAGGCATGGGACAGACCCTCCCTCGTTGCTGTCAGGAGAAGATAGCCTTGACCTGTTGACACCTTGACCTTGGATCTATGGCCCCCAGTACTGTGAGACAATAAGTTCCTATGGTTTAAGCCACCTGGTTTATGGCATTTTGTTACGACAGCCCTAGCAAGTGACTACAACCTCTCTCTCAGCATCTACTAACTCATTCCAACCAGGGAGGACACGGACTCTCCAGGTTGGTGAGGTTGGGAGAAGATACTGAGGGATGGGCTTTCTCTTCTGGGAGCTGACCATCCTCTGGACTCACTGTAAGGTACTGCCCAGACATACACTGTCTATACCTGGCTTCTTTCTTCTCCCTCCCTTAGGGAGTGGCCTCTGGCCAAGGTTAGTCTCTGAAGGATGTGTATATTCCCAGTAATGAGTCATCCAGCAAGGCTGAAAGCGATGTAGATGTCACCCTTCATTAATCTAACTGTAAACATCGTTTAGCAATTTGAATTAACTTGATGATTTATTAACTTGCTTAATTATAAAACTGCTTGCTGTACTGTCCCCAAGCACAGATTCTTCACCGGCCAGTCACCATCGGTGCCACCCGTAAGTTCTAATAAACCAATGTCCTTCCCTGCCAGAAGTCCAGGGTGACTACTTTGGAAGAGGTAAGCATTACATGAAAGTCCTCTCAGACCTGAGGTTACTGCATTACACTCACCTTTTCCTGCTCTGCCCTGTTGCCAAAGTTGGCCAGCCCTGTGAGTGGGGAGGAGCAGGGAGCAAGCCCGCCTGGTCCTCACTTTTAAGCCTATTCTCCAACCAGCTTATCTGTAATAACACTGATACTTTCACTTCCATCTGTCTGAATTTTGTGTAAAAGGCATCAACTGTCTCTAAATTCTGGGAGGAGAAAGAGGTGATTAATTATCACCCTTCACACCCCTACAGTGATCCTCACTCACTTAGTTCCATCACTACACTCTCAGAACATCCCCGCCCACGCACAAGCACAGGGGCTCCTGAGGGTTTGCTGTCTTGGCCACGGTAAAGGCCTATTGGGTAGAAGAGCCCAACCCAGGCCCTCTGACAGAAAATCCTACATTCCTTCAATAAAAATCACTACTCTGACTTACTATAGCAGGTCAGGTATTCAACAAGAAGAGGAAGAGGAAGGATGCATGTCTTTGGTTTCTTTCAAAGTGTCTTCTGTGGGATGGGAAGACAAGTTCAGTTAGTTACTATTATAGTAGGCGCTAATAATCCTAATTAGGCCAGGGCTCTTCCAAGGCAAATGGTGCTCCATCACCTTTTAAACTGGCACACAGAAACAGCTTTTCCACAATGGGGAGAAACCCAAGTATGCCAGGCTTATTAAATATCCTGGTTCAAGGTCAGTCCTACATATCCGGAAGCTACTTGGAAATGGGCAATGTTTGCCGGTGTGTAGGCTTATCTCTTCCTAAGAAACTATCCCAGTCAGGTGCGGTGGCTCACGCCTATAATCCCAGCACTTTGGAAGGCCAAGGAGAGAGCACTGCCTCCAGGGGTTCGAGACCAGCCTGGGCAAATTGGTGAGACCTCGTCTCTGCAATATGTCAGAAATTAGCCAGGCATGGTAGCGTATACCTGTAGTCCCAGCTACTTGGAAGGCTGAGGCAGAAGGATCCCTGGAGTCCAGCAGGTCAAGGCTGCAGTGGCCAAGAGTGTGCCACTGCACTCCAGCCTGGGCAACAGAGTGAGACTCCAACTCAAAAAAAAAGAAAAAAAAGAAAGAAAGAAAAAAACTATCCCAGATGGATGAATGGTTCACACCTGTAACTCCAGCACTTTGGGAGGCCGAGACAGGAAGAATGCTTGAGCCCAGGAGTTTGAAACCAGTGTGGGAAAGAAACATAGTAAGGCCTGGGAAACAGCAAGATCATATCTCTACAAAATTAAAAACAATTAGCCAGGCATGGTAACGCACATCTATAGTCCCAGCTACTCAGAAGTCTGAGACAGGAGGATCACCTGAGCCCAGGAGGTCAAGGCTGCAGTGAGCCATGATTGTGCCACTGTACTCCAGTCTGGGAGAAACCCCAACTCAACAACAATGAAAAGAAACTATCCTGAGTCCACACTATGGAACAGAAGAGCACCCTTGCTACTGATTCATTAACTTACCTGATCGAGGCAACGGAAAATCTAGACACACTGGTAATACACTTTCACCTAGATCTATATCAACTTCTGTACATAAGTTGAAATATAATCAACGCAAGAATGGGTTGAGAAGACCAGTCCCAACGTGACTCCACAATCTCTAGCTGGCTGAAAACTAAGGGAGACAAGGCTGCCATGTGGTTGTAAAAAGGGGAAAAAGGAAAGAAGAAAAATGCTTTAGGCCAGGCTTAGTGGCTCAGCCTGTAATCCTAGCACTTTAGGAGGCTGAGGCCAGTGAACTGCCTGAGCCCGTGGGTTCAAGACCAGCCCAGGGAAATTGGTGAGACCTCATCTCTACAATAAATAAAAAATTAGCTGGGCATGGTAGAGCATGCCTGTAGTTCCGGCTACTTGGAAGGCTGAGGCAGAGGAATCACCAGAGCCCAGCAGGTCGACACTTGGGTGACCATGAGCATGCCATTGTACTCCAGTCTGGGCGATGGAGTGAGACTCTGACTCAAAAAAAAATGGTTTAAGTGCTAAGAATGGATCTAGAAAAAGGGAGGTGAATGACCAAAGCACAGCTGGAGTATTGGGGATCACTTATAGGAAACTAAACACATTTCAAGGGGGTCTTTGACAATCTGGAGAACAACCCAGGAAAAAAAGCACCAAGGAACCTGTGTGGTCTAAAAACAGAGTCCAAGGAATGACAGTTGGAAGAAAGGCAACTTTTAACCTGAAAACAGAGATACAGGGAGGACACAGCAAGGACCTGAAAATGCCTCTGGGCTTTTTAGGCCAGTTGGTAGAATCACTGGAAGGATGCAACTCAATAGAAGTCAAAATTAGAGAAGTTTCAGGAAACAGAAAGGAGCAGCTTTGTGCTAGAATTCTGATTACCAGAAGTATGGTGGGGGAGGGGGGACAGAAAGAGGACCCTCACTCAGGGACATTATAAAAGGAATCCCTGCATTAAAAAGAAAGTGAGTTTGAATGAGCATCCACGTCCTTCTCATTTAACAACAAGACTTAAACCGGGCACTGTGCCTCATGCCTGTAATCTCAGCACTTTGGGAGGTGGAGGCAAGAGGATTGTCTGAGCCCACAGGTTTGCGACCAGACTGGGCAACTTGGCGAGACCTCGTCTCTACAATAAATCAAAAAAAATTAGCCAGGTGTGGTGGCACATGCCTATGGTTCCAGCTACTTGGAAGGCTGAGGCAGAAGGATCACTTAAGCCCACAAGGTCAGTGCTGCAGTGGCAGTGAGCGTGCCACTGCACTGCCGCCACTGCACTGCAGCCTGGGTGACAGAGTGAGACTCCAACTCAAAAAACAAAAACAAACAAACAAAAAGACTTAACACAAATGCCAACGGTGCTCTCAACACCTCCAAACTGAGCCACAGCTCCGTCTTGGGGACCCGTCCCACATGATCGATGTTTTTTACTCTCAACACTTCTGGCATCAAATGTACGGGATTTTTCCTCATGCCAACCAGTACTCCAACATTCTGGGCACCAACTGGGGATCCTACAATTTATTCAAATCTGATGTTAACTCCCAGAGTTAGCACGAACCCCACAGGTTACGGGTTCAATCCCAAAAGACTGCCCCCACGTCAGCTGCCAGCTACAAATGGGGTCACCACACTTCTACTTGACCAACTACCAATTCTGAAGTTCCCATGACCTTCTCCCCAGATTCAATAACTTACTAGAAGAACTCACAGAACTCAGGAAAAGACTTGACTTACTATTTATTATAAAGGGATACAACTTGGGACCAGACAAATATTCCAGGTACACAAGGCAAGGTCTAGGGAAGGGCATCAAGCTCCCAACTCCTAGGACCCAACATGCATTCACCAATCCAAAAGCTCTCTGAAGCCCATTGTTTAGAGATCTTGTGGCATGACTGAGTAAATCACGGGCCACTGGTGACTGACCCAATCTCCAACCCCAGAATGGGAAGGTAGAGCTCTAAGCTTCAACCCTCTAGTCACATGGTTTGGTTCTTCTGGAGACCAGCACTCATCTGGAAGCTGATCAATCCGGAAGCTGCTCAATTTGGAAGCTTAACAATCCAGAAGCTTATCAAAGTCCCCAGCTGCCAATCACCTCATTACCGTTCAAAAGAAAGACATCCCATCACTCAAGAGAGTCCAAGAGTTTTAGGAACTGTGTGCCAGGAACTGGAACAAAGACCAAATATATTAATTTATTTCTTATCATCACACACATCTTGACCAGAAATTCTGTCTTGCACATGAACCTAAAGATGGAACCTTCTTGTCACCTGTGCTAAATCAGCTAGGCATGAGGGAAACCAAGAAAGGGCTTCTTTTTTCAGTTCCGAGGCTGTGCTAGTTTGTTTTGTTTCTGTCTGGTGATGGCTTCTAGTGGGAGGAGAGAGCAGAGTGGGAGCCAGAAGCACAACAGAAGGGTGATGCAACATGCAAGCTGACATTCGGGGACACGCCCACCTGCCTGCCCATGTGCAGCTGGTGAAGTGAATTTTAAGCATGCCAGTCCTCGACTAAACCAGAAGCATCCCCAGTCAAGGCCATCCTAACGCTGAAAACATCGTGGGAGCCCTTGGCAGTGACCCAAAGCAACATACGGACTGTCCTAACCATTAGATTATAAGAAAAATGGATACTACTCATTGCCCAGCTACTGTGCCAGGACTGTGCATATATAAACTATAATTATCATTGTCAGATTGGCAATGAGGGTGTTGTACCCATTCTGCAGATGTGGATACAGAGGCTCAGATACTAAGTAATCTTCCCCAGGCCACACAGCTAGTAAATTATGGACATGAACCCAGGTGTATCTGGCAACAATGGCCATGTCACACCAAGCCAGGCCGCCTCTCCTGGCTCCTTCCTTTAAGTCTTCAGACTTCTGTCTAGAAAGAAAGAAATATTTTATAAACACAAGAGAACATAAGCAGACTAAAACCAACAGAACTCAAAGCAAATAGCACTGCAGTCCTCACCACCCTGGGATCAAACACCCTCCCTCCCTCTCCTTTGTTTTATGAAATCTGAGGTCTTGAAAAGATACATACACAACCGCACCCCACGCTTCCACCCGAAAGATTCAGTGCGTAAAAGACAGACTGGGTCTTGTGCCAAGAAGTTGGAGCCAGTTTATTTTAGTCTCAATGTTAAGACAGCCAGCACCAGGTTGAGGCTGAGAAATGCTCCTTCTAATTAAAACTTTATTTTCAAACACATGTCACAGTTTCAACATGGTGCAACTCATTTCTTGCTATGTGAATTTCTAAGAGTAGAAACAGCTGCTGCTATTGCCAGTCGCTCCCATTCATTTCGGGACAACCAGAGGATCCCAGAGGGCCAAAACTAGTTGTTACACACAGGAGCAGGGCAGGAGCGCGCGAGAGCATGGCAAAGTCAAGAGAAGGAGACACTGTCGTCCACCAAGCGGACATCACAAGAGGCCCTCCCTTCATGAGCAGCCTGACAAGTTTGCACGTGGCACCAGAGACAATGTCCCTTGTCCCCACCTGGTGAGAAAACAGAGTCTCTGAGAACTCCTGAACAGATCCAAGGCCGCCTCGAAAAAGGGAGTGAACCAGGGTATAGTGATCATGGATCATTGCTGAAAAGGAAGCAGAAAAGACACTACGATAGACTGAATATTTGGGTGCCCACAAAATTCATATGTTCAAAGTCTCACCTCCAAAGTGATGGCATTTGGATGTAGGGCCGTTGAGGGGTGATTGGTCATGCAGTGGAGCCCTCATGGGTGGGATTAGGGTTCTTTTAGGAGAACCCAGAGAACTCCCTCACCCTTCCACCAAGCGAGGCAACAGCAAAAGTTGGCTGTCTATGAATCAGGAAGCAGATCCGCACCAGACAAACCACCCCGACCTTGGACTTCCCAGTCACCAGAGCTGTGCTGTTGTTGTTTTCAGTTTGTTTGTTTGTTTGTTTTCCGTTTTTAGTCGAAGTCTCATTCTGTTGCCCAGGCTGGAGTGCAATGGCACAATCAAAGCTCACACAGCCTCAACCTCCTAGGCTCCAGCAGTCCTCCCACCTCAGGTTCCTGAGAAGCTGGGAAGGCATGTGCCACCACGCCCAGCTAATCAGAATTGTGTTGTTTATAAGTCACCAGTCTACGATATTCTGTGATAGCAGCTTGAACATCCAAAGACACCCACTAAAAGCTCTGTACTCCAACTAACTGTCACTCTTCATGTCCCCCACAGGACTCCACAAAGAGGCCACCAGGATGGGGTCTGTGTCTACTTTGTCCCCTGTTCCATCTGAGGTCACATACCCACAGGTATGAGCTCAATACATCACCATGTCAATACTTGCTGGTTAAATTAACACCATGGAAATGGCACTGTGGGTGACCTCCAAACCTAGCTCATCTCCTGGGCAGGAACCTTACTTAAATAGAAGCTTCAGGCCAGGAGCAGAGGCTCATACCTGTAATCCCAGCACTTTGGAAGGGCAAGGGAGGAGGACTCCTTGAGTCCAGGAGTTCAAGACCAGCTTGGGCAACATAGCAAGACCTTGACTCTACAAAAAGTCAAAAAAAATTAGCAGGGTGTAATGACACACACCTATAGTCCTAGCTACTGGGGAGGCTGAGGCAGAAGGACTGACTGAGCCCAGGAAGTCAAGGCTGCTGTGAGCTGTGATTGTTGTGATCATGCCACTGCACTCCAGCCTGGGAAACAGAGTAAGACTCTGACTCAAAAATCAAAATAAATTTAAAAAAGAAAGTACCATCCATGAACCAGAAAGCAGGCCCTCATCAGATGCAGAATTTGCTGGTGCCTTGATCTCGGACTTCACAGCCCCTAGAACTGGAGAAATTAATTTGCTATTTATTAGCTACCCAGTTTCTGGTATTTTGTTATAGCATCCCAAATGGCCTAAGACAGCTGGGAAAGGGGTACTCCAAGAGAGCCTCTGGGTCACATTGCTTCCACAAAACAGAGACAAGACCACAAGTGGTGAGGTATACAGTATAGGTCATGAAGGCTGCCTTTGGGAACACCACTGCTGCTACGGTTTGAATGTGTCCCCCCAAAGTGCCTGTGTTAGAAACTTAATCTCCAATGCAACAGCAGTATTATAAAGGTAGGGCCACTAATAGGTGGGTAGGTCATGAGGGATTAATGCCATTATTGCAGAAGTGGGTTCCTAATAAAAAAGATGAGTTCAGCCCATGTTCTCTGTCTCCTGTGCTCACTGTCTTCCGCCTTTCTGTAAGGCATGATACTCACCAGAAGCCAGCGCCACGCTCTTGGACTTCCCAGCCTCTAGACTATGAGACAAATAAATTTTAAATTTATAAATTACCCAGTCTGTGGTCAGGTGTGCTGTCTCATGCCTGTAATCCCAGCACTTTGGGAGGGCAAGGAGAGAGGATTCCCTGTGCCCAGGAGTTCGAGACCAGCCTGGGCAACATGGTAAGGTTGTGTGAGCTATGATTGTGCCACTGCATTCCAGCCTGGGCAACAGAGTGAGACCTCAACTAAATAAAGTGAGATCTCTAACTACAATAAGTCAAAAAGTTAGCCAGGCATGATGATGCACACCTGTAGTCCCAGCTACTTGGAAGGCTGAGGCAGGATTGCCTGAGCCCAGCAGGTCAAGGCTGCAGTAGCCATGATTGTGTCCAGTCTGAGTAACAGAGTTAGACTTTGACTCAAAAAATAAAAAATTACCCAGTCAGTGGCTTTCTGTCAGAGCAGCAGAAAACAGACTAAGACAAGCACCAGTTGTGGAATAATAAATCCACAGAGGAATAGAGAATGAAGAGTAATTCTGGAGTGTCACACGTTGCCTTCCCAGAAGCCAGGAATGCAGCTCATACACATTCCAGTGGTCCCAGGAACATAGCCCCAGGTGTTTCTCAGACAGAGGCCACTCATCCTCACACCTCTTACAATAGAGAACGTGCAATGATTCCAAACCAGAGGCCGTGCTGTTGGGTGGACATTTAATTTAATTTAATTGTATTATTATTTTTTTTTTTTGAGTTGGAGTCTCACTCTGTTGCCTAGGCTGGAGTGCAGTGGCATGCTCCCAGTCACCCCATCGTCGACTTGCTGGACTCCAGCAATCCTTCCACCTCAACCTTCCAAGTAGCCAGAACCACAGGCATGTGCTACCCTGACCGGCTAATTTTTGATTTATTGTAGAGACGAGGTCTCGTCAAGTTGCCCGGACTGGTCTCAAACCTGTGGGCTCAGGCAATCCACTCACCTCGGCCTCCCAAAGTGCTGGGATTACAGGCTGAGCCACCAAGCCCAGCCTGGGTGGACATTTTATAACTCGCTGTGGTATTTTCTAGGAGCCTATAAAATTCAGGGGTTAGTCCCAAGGCAAAGAGATGAAAACATTTAATGCTCTGTTGCCTGAGAGTGTGAAGATGGGAGGTAGCCAGAACCCAAAAGGCTGAGTCCAGAATTCCAAGTCAAAATTTAGACCAGAATCTCAAATGACCATATTTTCTGGCTGGATGCTAGTAGTCACCATTGCATCAGGAAGCTCAACACAGCTTTCACATCCTCAGAGGCAGTCTGCCCTCTGTAGACAGTACACAGAAGGGTAGGGTCTTGAAAGGCTTATGGCCCAGGCCAGTGGCATGTTGTCAACAATTCCAACACCACCACTACCACTGCCAACCACTGAGGGCTAACCATGGCCCAGATACAGGTCTTACCACCCACTCAATCCTCAGGACACGCCCAAGGTAAGTGTTTCTATTGGCCCTAATTTTCAGATGAGGAAACTGAGGCACAAAAAGGGTAAGTCCCCTTTGCAAAGTCATGGCCCAAGTCCAGAGCCGGTCCTCTTAGCTCTGTGCTGCCACCCAGCTGCATATAAATCCATGGTGCCCAATTTCTCTCATTCCCTGATTCCAAGCGAACATCTTCACAACCTGGTCCTGTGTGGGTGCAGGAATAAGCTGCATGCCAGTGAGTGGAAACCAACACCCTAGCCCTGCACTACCTGATGATTCTCAATTCAAAATGATTCCTGCCCACCATAAAATGTGAACTGTGTGCAGAGAGGAGTCATAGAGCACTGATGACCCAGTATCCCTTCAGAAGGACTGAGAGTCCCAGCCAACCAGCACTGGAACCCGGAACACATTCTACTCTGGATCATGCTGGGAAAAAATGAAAACCCACGCAGCCAGGTGTGGTGGCTCATGCCTGTAATCACAACACTTTGGGAAGCTGAGGTAGGAGGCCTGCTTGAGCCAAAAGTTCAAGACCAGCCTGGGCAACATAGTGAGACTTCTCTACAAAAAAACAAAAAAATTAGCTGAGCATGGTGGTGCACACCTATAGTCCCAGCTACTAGGGAGGCTGAAGTAAGAGGATTGCCCAAGCCCAGGAGATTGAGGCTGCGGTGAGCCATGAACATGCCACTGCCCTCCAGCCTAAGCAACAGAGTGAGACCCTAACTCAAAAAAAAAAAAGAAAACATTTGCCCTTTGACAGCCAGTCCATGGCTCTGAGGAACTCCCCGGTTCCCATCTAGAAACAGCTGCACCACTGTCTCCCTACCACTAAGCTCGAGGCTGGCACTTGGAACCACAAGCCAGGGTCAGGACAACAGGGACAAAGGAAGCGTCAGCAACCCAGACAGCCTGCATCTCCTCAGGCTGCAAGATTTATGAAGCGCTTCAGTTAGATCTGATCAATTTTCTGTCTTGAGGTGCCATTCTGGACTCGGTGGCATTAACCATTTGACAGCTCCTCAGTGACCTCTGCCCTCTCAGCCATTTCCACAAGCTCAGTAGTCAGGCCAGGTAGGGGCTTCCTGCTCCGCCCTCTCTGCTGAGGAGGGGACTGGGCCAGGCACCCTTCTTGATGGGAAGCCAAGGACCAGAAAAACCCAGTGGTCTTTGACTTGGGGCAGAAGCCCTTTGTGCAGCCCGTTGTGCAACAGGTCACATCCCTGCTCAGCCCCTTGGATGCCACTTGAGGTGGCACTGAGACCTTCCCACTGTGTATCCTCTCGCCTAACTCCTCACTGGGACCACAGGAGTCAGGAAAGGGCAGGCAGTGGCCCTGGATATGATATGGTGACACACTCATGGGCAGGATCTCCTTGGAATCTGGGATGGCTAGATCCTGCTCCTTGGACCCTTCAAACACAACACATGACAGATATTCAGAGACTGGGAAGGCGGTGGTCCGAGCCCGGGCCTTCAGGGGTGCTCATCCACCTGGGAGTCCACCGGTTTTGTTCAGGACTATGGCAGTCCCAGGTGGTAAACCCTGACTGGTCCAGACCGAGGGTTTAAAACGCAAGGAGACTTTGTCCTCCCACCTCCTGGGCACATTTACAGATGTCTGGAAACATTGAAGGGGGATGGATACCAGCATCCAGTTGTCAGACTCCTACGCTGCACAGAACAGCCCCAAAACAAAGAATCACCTGCCCAAAAGGTTCATGCTGCCAGGCTTGGCACATACTGGGGTAAGCGACTCATGACACGCTATTTTCCTTTGCCAGAAACCAGTGTTTTCAGCTCTACTTCACAGCACAGGGAAGGGTGTGTCAGAGTGATCTCTGAGATTCATGAGACTGTCCACCAGGAATGTCTACACCGATCGACAAAGGACTGAGTACTCTGGAGAGCTTTACAATTGGTCCTCAGAGCTTCCCTTCTGCCCATTTCACAAATTGGGGAACTGAGGCACAGAAAGATCACATACTGCTTAGAAGAGAAGCTGGGATTTGAATCCCAAGCAGTCTGACCCCAGTAAGGAGGACACAAGATTATATCTATATTCTGTGCGATCCTAATTATGTACAGCAAGAAAAAGAAAGGGAGGGAGAGAAGAAGAGAGAGGAGGAAGAAAGAAGGGAAAGAAAAGAGAAAGGGGAGAGAGGGACACAGAGATAGATGAGAAAAAAGACAGCAAACAGATAGATCAAAATGTTAGCAGTAGCTATTTATAAGTGGTAAGATTATGGGTACCTTTTGTTTTCTGCTATGTGCCTTCCTGTATTTTCTAGATGCCAGTGAAAATGTAAGTTCCAATCCAAAAAGAAATAACAGAACAAAACAAAAATATCTGCCAAGCATCCATTTCAAAACTGTCGTCAGCACCAGGCAACGAAAAGGTAATAATAATAACTGGGGTGGGCAGAAACAAAGAACTGAATACCGCACGATCTCACTCATGAGTAGGCCTTGATCGCTGGTCACATGAGCACAAAGGTGGGAACGACAGGCTGGACACTGCTAAAGGAGGGAGGGAGGAGTGAAGAGGAGCTCACAACCACACGCTGGGTACCAGGTCCACCATCAGGGGAAGGGAAGGGAAGGCACGCTAGAAGCCCAAACCTCAACTGCATGCAATTTACTTTATGTAATAAATCTTTACATGTCCCCCACAACTCTAAAATAAAAGAAAAATAAGAATAAGTGTGCTGAGGAAAAAGACATAGATCCCCTCCTTCCCACACACGGGAGGGGCAGCCCGGGGTTGTCTGGGCCCATCAGGCCTCAATGACAGCGGCGCTGGGAAGCCCAACCCGTGAGGCCAGGCTCACAGCACACCTGCAAGGGATTCTGTCAGCTCCTCATCCATCTCCCGGCAGGAAGTAGAGAGGAAGAGCCCTGGAGGTAAAGGTCAACCCGTCTCCCACCCCACCTCACCCTGCCTGGCTGTGTGCGTCCATGCTCCAAACGCTTGAAGAGACTCCAGAAAAATAAGAGATCCAGAGCATGAAAATTTTCTTTCAACAGATTTATGAACTGGTAGGAATAAGAGGAAAAAGAAGAATTTTTTATGCAGGGCCTCATGGGAAAGTTTGTTTCAGAAGAGAAAATCCTCAAGTTCACAGAAAAGCTTGCTTTCCCAAAACTTCCCCAAAAAACTTGCATACACATTATTTTTAATTTTCTGCTTGGAGTCACCTTCCACCATAAAAAAACTACACTATGCAGAGGTACGCATTATCTAGTGAATCTTTTTTGTTATTATTCTGTTGTTAACTAAGAGAAGGCAGTTTGTTCGCCCCCTATGATCATGACTTTGGGTCACTGAGAGACCCTCTCTCATTCCACCTTGCGTAAAATGATTAAGTGGCTTCATAGTCATAAAAAATTCTTGCAGATATCCTAAAGTTTCAAGAATCTCTAAAGCTTAAGACAACACACCCAAAAATGCAGAGATTCAAAATACCCGAATATCACCACTGAGTAAGGCAAGGAATAAAAGGATTGTGTTTTAGGCAGTCAGCAGGCCTAGACCTAGCCTTTAAAAAAAAAAAAAAAAAAAAAACAGTAATAAATCCCTAGTTGCTTTCCCGAGAGCCACCCCTGGAGGTCTCCCTCCTTGTCAACAGACCACTGACTGTTAGGTTCACATTCTCTGACTATGATGAATTTAGAGAACAGCCCCAACTCAGCCCCAGTCTAAATTGGGCCTGATATAAACCAATGGGAGCATCCCATTTCCCTTGCCTGCGATTGATTGGGTTAGGGCTGGCCATGTGGCCCAGCTGCAGCCAATGAGACAAGACAAGAAGTCAGCAGGGCAGTCCTGGGAAGGTTTTTCTTTGCAGATGAAAAGAGGTAAACTGGAGGAAATGCCTGTCTTTTCAAGCAAGAGTTGACGTAGTTACTTGCAGTGCTGCAACTCCAGCTGCCATCCTTGCCACCGTAAGATATTAGCCCAAGAACCAAGCAAATATCCTGAGGATTGTGGAGCAAAACAACGGAAAGAACTCATGATTCTGATGCCATCACTGAATTGCTGAATTAACCTTGGAACTGTCATGTGACTTATCGTTTATGGTACATTTAGCTGGGTCTTTTGTTTCTAGCAGCCAAAGCCTTCCTAACTGGTAGAACCCTATACCAAGGCTTATTACTAAGAACTTGAGGTCTTACAGACATAGTAAAGTCAAAAGACAATGTGTCAGACTATCCAGACCAGATTCAGCAATCTGGGAAGGCAAGGAAAAGATAGGTGACTTGAACTTTCTTGACTTTCTGTCCAACCTGTTTCCCAACTCTCCCTTCGCCATACCCTGACTGTAACTCACTCCAACAGAAGGTTAAACAGCTGATATCCTTTAAGACATAGTCAAGAGGTAGAAAATGGATGCTTTATGGCCACGCGAGAGAGTAAGGAAAGCCAGGACTCAAAAGGTCTCTTCACTTAAGCACATCATAGACTACCAACTGCTAAAAGCCATCCCCAAATTCAGACTTCAAATAAACTGACTGAGGAATCTGAAAGACCCTAGGGGAAGAAAATCCTGCAAAGCAGTTTTTTCAAAGAATGGAGGCTGGTCAGGGAGATAGTGCAAGATAAGAGTCTGTACATAAATCATCTCGTTAAAGATAAGAATTTCATGTAGGGCTCTCCATCCTCAGAAAACAGACATAAATAAATGATAAGACTATCTGATTAGGTAGAAAATATCACTGCTATGTGCCTGAAAATTTATTCTTTAAGAACTAACTTCCTGAGACTATAGAAGCATTAAAAATAATTACTTTAATAAATACATATACACACATGAAAGTGTTAAGTGGGGGGGGGCATATCACATATATATTCTGACTCCAAAGAAAAGTACATATGTGCTCAATGAAAAGAACAGAAGGAATCTGCATAAAGATTCTTAAGGTGTGTTTTAATGAAGTTGCCTTTTTAATGAAGTTGATAGTTAAAATATATTTTTATTTGTTTGTTTTTTGGTTTTTGGGTTTTTTTGAGTCAAAATCTCACTCTGTTGTCCAGGCTGGAGTGCAGTGGCATGCTCTCGGCCACCACAGCCATGACCTGCTGGGCTCATGCAATTCTTCCACCTCAGCCTTTCAATTAGCTGAGACTACAGGCGTGCACCACCTTACCTGGCTAATTTTTTTTATTTATTGTAGAGATAAGGTCTTGTCAAGCTGCCCAGGCTGGTCTCCAACCCATGGGCTCAGGCAATCCTCTCATCTCAGCCTCCCAAAGTGTTGGGATTATAGGCGTGGAGCCTCTCTGCACCTGGCTAAAATATAATTTTTTTAAATAAGGTCGTTTAAGTTGATGATAAGTATACAAGTATGTTCCCAGACAGCTCCAGAAATTTCAACTGTAAATTCACAAAACCACTCAATGATCTTCTTACCTTTATTAAGCTCAATCCTACAAATATCGAGGGCCAGTGCAGGAGAACCTGCACTGCAAAGAATTCAACTGTATTTCAGCCCTACTGAGGTATTCTTTCTAGAGCATGAGAAAAGAGGAAAAACAGAAAGAAGGATGAATGTAACCTTCTGAGAATGTGTAATGTGATTAAGAGCAGGGAGGACTATGAGAAGGGTAAAGGCATACACATAAAGCATCAGGCACACAATCCATCAGTGATTAAAAAGAGATATGAAATGATAGCTTCTTTAAAAAAAAGAGTTTTAGGCAGGATCATGTTTTGTTGTCTGGACTGGAGTTTGCTGCAGCCTCGACCTCCTGGGATCAAGTGGTCCTCCCACCTGGCCCCCTAAGTAGCTGGGACCACAGACACAGGCCACCAGACCCAGCTAGCCTTTAATATTTTGTAGACATGGGGTCTGACTTGGCTGCCCAGACTGGTTTCAAACTCCTGGCTTCAAGTTATCCTCCCATCTCAGCCTCCCAAACTGTTGGGATTGCACATGTGAGCCACAGCTCCTGACCTGAAATGATAGACAGCTTTAAATGAGGTAAAGCTCTTACTGACGTAAGAATTTCACAAAAGGTTTCATGAGACAGGTAGCATTGGAAATGGATCTGGAAAGAGGAAAAGAAATTAGGTGAGCTGGCATTTTCAGAGAATAGCAACAGTTTAAGCAAAAGCAAAGAGCAGAAAACTTCAAGAATTCTGGAAACCGTGCACAGTAGCAAGATGGGCTGGAATGCAGGGAATATATAGGTAAATCATGGGTTTAAAAAAAAAAAACAGATGGCAAGACCTGACAGGACCAGATGCCAAGCTGCCTTGGTCTGATAGGCAACAAAGGATAGGAAAAGAGTCTGGCTTGGCAGTGACACACTGACGAGGCACTTCAGAAATAATCGAGCCAGCAGCAGCAGACGACCTGGTCTGGAGCTGGAGAAGGGACCAGCAGAGGCCACTGCACTCGCTCAGGGCAGAAACATGGAATGTAGACCCAGGGCTGGTAGCACAGCAGATACAGCGTAGGAAGCTCCACAAATGTTTATTAAACTGCATCAGGTTTCTTGTGGGCAGAAAGTAGACTGAATTCACTTCCATTGCCTCCATGGGCTCTGAACACACACTCAGCATTAAGGAAGGGTGCTGGCTCCTCTTGCCCCCTTCTTGCTCTACAAGTAATCCCATCCAAGAAGCTCAGCAATATTCCAGAAAAGGCCAGAGTGGGAAAAAGCTGTAGGTCCAAGAAAGAGTTTTGTTTTTATGTTTTTTTGAGTTGGACTATCACTCTGTTGCCCAGGCTGGAGTATAGTGGCATGATCATGGCTCACCGCAGCCTCAACCTCCTGAGCTAAGGCAATCCTTCCACCTCAGTCTCCCAAGTAGCTGGGACTACAAGTATGTGTCACCATGCCCCGCTTATTTTTTGGTATTTTTGTAGAGATGAGGTCTCGCTATGTTGCCCAGGCTGGTCTTGAACTCCTAGGTTCAAGCAATCCTCCTACCTCAGCCTCCCAAAGTGCTGGGATTACAAGCATGAACCACCATGCCCAGCTCAAGAAAGAATACTCTATTGGCTTGAAAATCTAAAATGCTTTCCACTTCTTTGCATCATAGGGAAAAGTCACTATAGATTAGTCCTAAAATGTAATAAAAATGTGTACCCACATAACCAGCTTAAAACTACACATGGAGAAAGGTGCAATCAAAGCACAGTGTGATTAGAAAGGTTCTCTGAGTGTGTGTGAGGGTGTCCTTGTTCTTCGAGATAACACATTGAGGTACTCAGGCAGCAAAGGGACGTGGTGTTACCAATGTACTCTAAAATAGGTCAGGGAAAAAATGGTGTGTGTATAAGTGTGCATATATAAATGCAGATGAGGATAAAAGTGTTAGGTGTAAATGTGTGTGGGTATGTATTTATACACATGGAGAGTGAATTATAAAGCAAATGGAACAAAATGCAAACAACTGGTGAATTTCAGTAACACAGACGCGTATGTCTTCATCTTTCTGTGCAGCTACAACAAAATTATCTCAGACTGGATACTTTATGAAGAATAGAAATTTGGCTGGGTACGGTAGCTCATGCCCATAATCCCAGCACTTTGGGAGGCGGAGGTGAGAGGACTGCCTGAGCCCAGGGGTTCGAGACCAGCCTGGGCAACCTGACAAGACCTCCTCATTAAGTAAAAAATTAAACTAAAAAATTAGGCAGGTGTGGTTGTACACACCTGTATTTCCAGCTACTTGGAAGACTGAGGTGAAGGTTCACCTGAGCCCAACAGGTTGAAGCTGCTGTTGCTGTGATGGTGCCCCTGCATTCCAGTCTGGGTGATTCCAACTCAAAAAAAAAAAAAAAAAAAGAAATTTATTTTCTCAGTTCTTGAGGCTGGGAAGTCCAAGATCAAGGTGCCAGCAGGTTCAGTTGTCTGGGGAGGCTGCTCTCTGCTCCACGATGGGACCTTAATGCTGTGTCCCCCAGAGGGAAGAGTGCTGTGTCCTCACGTGGTGCAGGACAGAAGGGAACGCTGTGGGAAGCCTCTCCTTTACGGGCCTTAATCCCATCCACAAGGGAGGCACGCTCATGGCCTAATCACCTCTTACACCACTGAATTTTGGAGGGGACACATTCAATCCATGGTAATATGGTCATACGCTACAGGATGACATTGGGGTCGATGAGGACTGCCTTTACTACAGTGGTCCCATAAGATTAGAATGGAGCTGTGACTGCCCTGAGACCTTCCAGTGGAACAAGATGTAGAGATGGAAGACAGTGATATCGAGGATCCTGACCTGTGTGGGCCCAGGCTTGTAGGTGGGTCTGCGCTTTTGTTTTTAACACAAAAGTTTAAAAAGTTAACAAACAAAAATGTTTAAATAGGAAAAAGCTCAGAGAAAAAGGATAAAAGGCCAAGCTCGGGGCTCAGCCTGTAATCCCAGCACTTTGGGAGGCCGAGGCGAGTGGATTGCCTGAACCCGCGGGTTCAAGA